>NC_054478.1:152672796-152733764 GCF_017639515.1 Carcharodon carcharias | reverse complement strand
GGTCCTCAGGGATGGGAAGTATGTGGTGAACCTCCTGCAAGAAACCCAGACCGTTCCGGGAGATGAAGCCACGTGGCTCCTGGAGTGGCGAGGGGGGGTCTACATGAGTCACCTAGCCTCCAAATCGGGCGGGGTGGCTATCTTGTTGGCCCCGCATTTTCAGCCGGAGATCTTGGGGGTCAAGGAGCCAGTGCCAGACCGGTTGCTGCACCTGACTGTGCGTCTGGGGGGGGGCGGTGCTTCACTTTGTGAATGTGTACGCTCCCCTTTGCACGCAGCAGCAAGTGAGCTTCTTTGAAGAAGTGTCCACTCATCTCGGCTCCATCGACGCTGGCGAGTGCATCGTCCTCGGGGGGGATTTTAACTGCACCCTCGGGGTCCGGGACCGTCACGGTACCCAGCAACGCACGCGAGGTGTGAGTAAGTTGCGGGACGTGGTCAGGTCCTTCAACTTGGTGGACGTCTGGCGAAATCTCCATCCTGACTCCAGGGTGTTCACCTTTGTGTCACCTGGAGTCGGAGCGTCCAGACTCGATCGCCTTTACGTTTCGAAGGCGTACGTGTCCTGCGTTCCGGCTGCTTCTATACAGCAGGTTCCGTGCACGGACCACCGTCTGGTGTGGGCGGAGCTCACTTCGTTCTGCGCTCGGACGGGGTCCGCGTACTCGCATTTTAATAACCTGTTGTTGGAGGACCAGCGGTTCCTGGACTCGTTCCGTCGCTTCTGGGCCAGCTGGAGAAGGAAGCGGGGAGGCTTCCCCTCCTTGAGGCTATGGTGGGACGTGGGCAAGACTCACATCTGAGTTTACTGTCCTGAGTAGGCGAAGGGGTCGACAAAGTGTCGCAAATCCAGGGTCGAGGAGTTGGAGAAGGAGGTGCTCGACCTGGAGACACGTCTCCCTCAGCCCGATGTGGACCCAGCCCTGCGGTCAGTGTACGATGTGAGGAAGGGCGCGCTGTGGGACCTGGAGACACGTCTCCCTCAGCCCGATGTGGACCCAGCCCTGCGGTCAGTGTACGATGTGAGGAAGGGCGCGCTGTGGGACCTGGAGACACGTCTCTGTCAGCCCGATGTGGACCCGGCCCTGCGGTCAGTGTACGATGTGAGGAAGGGCGCACTTTGGGACCTGGAGACACGTCTCTGTCAGCCCGATGTGGACCCGGCCCTGCGGTCAGTGTATGATGTGGACACAGCCCTGCGGTCAGTGTACGATGTGAGGAAGGGCGCGCTGTGGGACCTGGAGACACGTCTCTGTCAGCCCGATGTGGACCCGGCCCTGCGGTCAGTGTACGATGTGAGGAAGGGCGCACTTTGGGACCTGGAGACACGTCTCTGTCAGCCCGATGTGGACCCGGCCCTGCGGTCAGTGTATGATGTGGACACGGCCCTGCGGTCAGTGTACGATGTGAGGAAGGGCGCGTTGTGGGAGCTGGAGACACGTCTCTGTCCGCGCTATGTGGACCCGGCCCTGCGGTCAGTGTACGATGTGAGGAAGGGCGCACTGTGGGACCTGGAGACACGTCTCCCTCAGCCCGATGTGGACCCGGCCCTGCGGTCAGTGTACGATGTGGACCCGGCCCTGCGGTCAATGTATGATGTGAAGAAGGGCGCGTTGTGGGACCTGGAGACACGTCTCTGTCAGCCCTAAATGGACCCGGCCCTGCGGTCAGTGTACGATGTGAGGAAGGGCGTGTTGTGGGACCTGGAGACACGTCTCTGTCACCCCGATGTGGACCTGGCCCTGCGGTCAGTGTACGATGTGAGGAAGGGCGCGCTGTGGGACCTGGAGACACGTCTACATCATTCCAACTTGGACTCGGCCCTGTGGTCAGTATACGATGTGAGGAAGGGCGCGCTACGGGACATGGAGACACGTCTCCCTCAGCCCGACGTGGACCTGGCCCTGCGGTCAGTGTACGATGTGAGGAAGGGCGCATTGTGGGACCTGGAGACACGTCTCCATCGGTCTGAAGCGGACCTGGCCCTGCGGTCAGTGTACGATGTGAGGAAGGACGTGCTGCGGGTTCTGGACACACGTCAAGTCCAATTGCACCTCCATGACATCACAGATCTGCTGCTGGCTAAATGATGGATCCCTCGTCTCGGACCCGCAGGGTATCAGGGCCTTTTCACTAGACAATCACACTGCCCTGTTCTCTCCAGACCGGTCCAGCGAGGAGGCTTGCAGAGTTTAGTAGGGGACCTGCCGCAGCTCGGCCCGGAGTGCGCCGGAAAGCCTGACTCCCCTATAAGTCTGGGGGAGCTGACCGGCGCTGCCACTGCCTCCCAAGCTGGGTTGGTCACGTTGCTGCCCATCCTGGGACCAGAGCGGGGGTACAGCAGATGCTGTTGGGCCGAGGGCCCCATTGTTGAAGTGGGGGTGTGGGTGCAGGGGCTGCAGTATTGCTTCCTCTGCTGGCCCTGTCTCCCAGACAGCGGTGCTGAGCTGCTGGCGATGAGCGCGTTGCTGGTGGCTGCCTTTTAAAGATGGCGGCCAGCGTGATGGAACAGCGGTGATAGCGGCTGGGTGAATGGGCCATGGTGTGTTTCACCAGGGTGAATATATAATGAGATGGGCTCGGGAAGATACAGCGTGAAAACCCGCCTTGTTCATCAGCAGGTAGCACCTCATTTTACCCGCCCGCTAACACACACACTGCAATTCTGGGAAAATTCCAGCCTAAATGTTTTACAATGGTCCCTCTCTACGGATTGTACAATAGTAATTTGTATCCGTCTTCATCTCACTAAAGGGGAAACACATTCTCCTTTCAGAAAACAGAAGCAGCAGTGTTAATTAGTACTATTAACAGTCAACACGGACCACAGGGCTTAGTCGATTATTCAGACTTGTAACTCAGCAAGGTAAGAGGTGGCTTGATTGAAACATAAAAGATCCTGAGAGGTCTTGGACAGGATGGGTGTGGAGAGGAAGTTTCCTCTTGTGGGAAAATCTAGGACTAGGGGTCATTGTTTAAAAATAAGGGGTCACAGAGACGAGGTGAAATGTTTTGACTCAAAACGTCGTGCATCTTTGGAACTCTCTTCCTGAAACTCTCTTCCTGGTAGAAGCAGAGTCTTTGAATGTTTTTGAGGCAGAGGTAGATAGATTCTTGGTAAACAAAGGGATGATAGGTTATCACGGTAGGCGTGATGCAGATTTCAGGTTACTATTGGATCATCCATTTCCTTATTAAAGGTCAGAGCAGGGTCAAGGGGCTAAGTGGCCTACTCCTGCTCCTTACTCATATGTTCATATTATATGGCCATCTGGCAACTGCAACAGCAAAAGCAAGTTGAACAGATGGACAGACATCTGTCTTTTCCCAGGCAGTTACTTTGTGAATGCTTGGCTGAGCTCCAAAATGGTTAATGGCCTTGGCTCAGCAGGAATCTGTTTATACAGCTTAAAGTAGGGAGTGCTAGCTTTGTTTTATTGACAGCTTTAAGAGGTTGTAATAAATTATGATTTCTTTGACATGGTTTTTCAATGCTTGTTTGTTTATTTTGACACACTTAAGAGCTGTTAAGAGGATTAAACCTTTATTCATTGATAATACGGTAGTATGATACAATTCGATAGTTGATCAATACTTTTATGATGTTGCAGATTGAGAAGTGTCTTTCAAAGGAGATTTTCAATGCCTCTTTGCTTATTGTGTCAGCTTCAGGAGCATTTAAAATGCTTGCCACTGTTGTTATATGGCTCATTATGGCCATAGTGGATGGTGGGAAATGGCCTGACTTGTGGTCCCTGACTCAAAAGGGAAAATCCATTCTAATATGTGTGAGTTGTTACTGTGTTGTTGAACTGAAAGAGCCCGAGTTGCAGAAGAATTCAATATCCTGTTTATTATTCAGCTTCACGGTGACATATGGTATGGAATATTTCATATGATTTAGTTAATTGACACACTATTGAGCAGTGAGAATATCATGAACACCAGTAAAATAAGCTGCAGTGTAACAGACTAACACTTAAACAGTAAATTACTTATAATTAATTATGAACAATGTTTGAAAGTTATCAGTTTAACCCAGGTGGAATTCCCTTCCTAGTTATCTCCTCCCTCTGTCCTGATGTCTCCGTTCACTCTTCAGTTTTCTTTTGAAATCTGCAATAAATCAGAAAAAATCACTCAATGAGAATTCCTAATAGTTTCAGCTGAAAATTGGCTAATAATTTTTCAAAGAGGATTTTGGTGAGTGTTCTTGGGAGGTTCTCAACCCCAGTGATGTTCAGTCAATGAGCGCATTCAAGGCTGAGCTTGATATACTTTTGTTTTTTTTTCGGATACCAAGGGATTTGGGGAGCAGGTGGGAAAGTGAGGTTGAGCAGAAGATCAGCCATGATCTTGTTGAATGACAGAGTAGCAGTGAGGGGCTGTATGACCCACTCCTGCTCCAATTCCTTGTGCCATTATGTTAGTGAGCAGCAGGCACTATTGGCAGAGTTTTCACAGAATTAGCACAAAAGGTCATGACAATGTAACCAGGGCAGAAAATAAACCTCAGCAATGTCTACAACAATTTGGTATGGTCGGGGGGGGGGAAAGGGGGGGGGGGGGGGGGGGGGTGGTGGGGGGTGAGGGCATGGTCCACCCGAGAGTGAATGATGTCAGTGAGCGTGCCGATGTTAGCGTGCAGTGAGGCGATAGCTTGGTCAGCGCCCGCGAGCTGGAGTTGGCAGGGTGCCCGCTAACGATTATAAGGCCTATTAAGGCCATTGAGTTAACAATTGACTTTAATTTTTCACTGTCCGTCCAACCTCACAGTTAGTGGGGAGGCAAAAAGGCCAAGGGGCCTTTGTATTTTTTGAAAACCTCATCAAAAGCAAAAAAAAATTAAAATAAAAGCTTTATTTTTTAATTAAAATGATGTCCCTGCTCCGACGACAGAGTCACATGAGGGGACATGTTTCAATACTTTTTTCTGCCCTTGTTATTATTTAAAAAAAAATTTCCATCTCCCCGAGAAGGGAGGTTATACTGTGATCCCCCTCCCCTCCCCCATCCTGCACCCTCCTCCTCACTCCCTCCTCCTCCTCCCCCATCCTGCACCCTCCTCCTCACTCCCTCCTCCCCCTCCCCCATCCTGCAGCCTCCTCCTCACTCCCTCCTCCTCCTCCTCCCCCATCCTGCACCCTCCTCCTCACTCCCTCCTCCTCCTCCCCCCTCCCCCATCCTGCACCCTCCTCCTCACTCCCTCCTCCTCCTCCCCCTCCCCCATCCTGCACCCTGCTCCTCACTCCCTCCTCCTCCTCCCCCTCCCCATCCTGCACCCTCCTCCTCACTCCCTCCTCCTCCTCCCCCATCCTGCACCCTCCTCCTCACTCCCCTCCTCCTCCCTTCCCCCATCCTGCACCCTCCTCCTCACTCCCTCCTCCTCCTCCCCCCCCCATCCTGCACCCTCCTCCTCACTTCCCTCCTCCCCCTCCCCCCTCCCCCATCCTGCACCCTCCTCCTCACTCCCTCCTCCCCCCTCCCCCATCCCCCATCCTGCACCCTCCTCCTCACTCCCTCCTCCTCCTCCCCCATCCTGCACCCTGCTCCTCACTCCCTCCTCCTCCTCCCCCTCCCCCATCCTGCACCCTCCTCCTCACCCTCCTCCTCCCCATCCTGCACCCTCCTCTCACTCCCTCCTCCTCCCCCATCCTGCACCCTCCTCCTCACTCCCTCCTCCTCCTCCTCCCCATCCTGCACCCTCCTCCTCACTCCCCCTCCTCCTCCCCCATCCTGCACCCTCCTCCTCACTCCCTCCCTCCTCCCTCCCCCATCCTGCACCCTCCTCCTCACTCCCTCCTCCTCCTCCCCCCTCCCCCATCCTGCACCCTCCTCCTCACTCCCTCCTCCTCCTCCCCCATCCTGCACCCTCCTCTTCACTCCCTCCTCCTCCTCCCCCTCCCCCATCCTGCACCCTCCTCCTCACTCCCTCCTCCTCCTCCCCCATCCTGCACCCTCCTCCTCACTCCCTCCTCCTCCTCCCCCATCCTGCACCCTCCTCCTCACTCCCTCCTCCTCCTCCCCCCATCCTGCACCCTCCTCCTCACTCCCTCCTCCTCCTCCCCCTCCCCCATCCTGCACCCTCCTCCTCACTCCCTCCTCCTCCTCCCCCTCCCCCATCCTGCACCCTCCTCTCACTCCCTCCTCCTCCTCCCCCTCCCCCATCCTGCACCCTCCTCCTCACTCCCTCCTCCTCCCCTCCCCATCCTGCACCCTCCTCCTCACTCCCTCCTCCTCCTCCCCCATCCTGCACCCTCCTCCTCACTCCCTCCTCCCCTCCCCCCTCCCCCATCCTGCACCCTCCTTCTCACTCCCTCCTCCTCCTCCCCCTCCCCCATCCTGCACCCTCCTCCTCACTCCCTCCTCCTCCTCCCCCTCCCCCATCCTGCACCCTCCTCCTCACTCCCTCCTCCTCCTCCCCCATCCTGCACCCTCCTCCTCACTCCCTCCTCCTCCCTCCCCCTCCCCCATCCTGCACCCTCCTTCTCACTCCTCCTCCTCCTCCCCCTCCCCCATCCTGCACCCTCCTCCTCACTCCTCCTCCTCCTCCCCCTCCCCCATCCTGCACCCTCCTCCTCACTCCCTCCTCCCCCTCCCCCTCCCCCATCCTGCACCCTCCTCCTCACTCCTCCTCCCCTCCCCCTCCCCCATCCTGCACCCTCCTCCTCACTCCCTCCTCCTCCTCCCCCCTCCCCCATCCTGCACCCTCCTCCTCACTTCCCTCCTCCTCCCCTCCCCCATCCTGCACCCTCCTCCTCACTCCCTCCTCCTCCTCCCCCCCATCCTGCACCCTCCTCCTCACTCCCTCCTCCTCCTCCCCCTCCCCATCCTGCACCCTCCTCCTCACTCCCTCCTCCCTCCCTCCCCCATCCTGCACCCTCCTCCTCACTTCCCTCCTCCCTCCTCCCCATCCTGCACCCTCCTCCTCACTCCCTCCTCCTCCTCCCCCATCCTGCACCCTCCTCCTCACTCCCTCTCCTCCTCCCCCCTCCCCCATCCTGCACCCTCCTCCTCACTCCCTCCTCCTCCTCCCCCATCCTGCACCCTCCTCCTCACTCCCTCCTCCCCCTCCCCCTCCCCCATCCTGCACCCTCCTCCTCACTCCCTCCTCCTCCTCCCCCTCCCCCATCCTGCACCCTCCTCCTCACTCCCTCCTCCCCCTCCCCATCCTGCACCCTCCTCCTCACTCCCTCCTCCTCCTCCCCCATCCTGCACCCTCCTCCTCACTCCCTCCTCCTCCTCCCCCATCCTGCACCCTCCTCCTCACTCCCTCCTCCTCCTCCCCCTCCCCCATCCTGCACCCTCCTCCTCACTCCCTCCTCCCCCCTCCCCCATCCTGCACCCTCCTCCTCACTCCCTCCTCCTCCTCCCCCTCCCCCATCCTGCACCCTCCTCCTCACTCCCTCCTCCCCCCTCCCCCATCCTGCACCCTCCTCCTCACTCCCTCCTCCCCCCTCCCCCATCCTGCACCCTCCTCCTCACTCCCTCCTCCCCCTCCCCCATCCTGCACCCTCCTTCTCACTCCCTCCTCCTCCTCCCCCCTCCCCCATCCTGCACCCTCCTCCTCACTCTCTCCACCTCCTCCCCCATCCTGCACCCTCCTCCTCACTCCCTCCTCCTCCTCCCCCCTCCCCCATCCTGCACCCTCCTCCTCACTCCCTCCTCCCCCTCCCCCTCCCCCATCCTGCACCCTCCTCCTCACTCCCTCCTCCCCCCTCCCCCATCCTGCACCCTCCTCCTCACTCCTCCTCCTCCTCCCCCCTCCCCCATCCTACACCCTCCTCCTCACTCCCTCCTCCTCCTCCCCCCTCCCCCATCCTGCACCCTCCTCCTCACTCCCTCCTCCCCCTCCCCCTCCCCCATCCTGCATCCTCCTCCTCACTCCCTCCTCCCCCTCCCCCTCCCCCATCCTGCACCCTCCTCCTCACTCCCTCCTCCCCCTCCCCCATCCTGCACCCTCCTCCTCACTCCCTCCTCCTCCTCCCCCTCCCCCATCCTGCACCCTCCTCCTCACTCCCTCCTCCTCCTCCCCCATCCTGCACCCTCCTCCTCAATCCCTCCTCCCCCTCCCCCTCCCCCATCCTGCACCCTCCTCCTCACTCCCTCCTCCTCCTCCCCCATCCTGCACCCTCCTCCTCACTCCCTCCTCCCCCCTCCCCCATCCTGCACCCTCCTCCTCACTCCCTCCTCCTCCCCTCCCCCATCCTGCATCCTCCTCCTCACTCCCTCCTCCCCCTCCCCCTCCCCCATCCTGCACCCTCCTCCTCACTCCCTCCTCCTCCTCCCCCTCCCCCATCCTGCACCCTCCTCCTCACTCCCTCCTCCCCTCCCCCCTCCCCCATCCTGCACCCTCCTCCTCACTCCCTCCTCCTCCTCCCCCATCCTGCATCCTCCTCCTCTCTCCCTCCTCCCCCTCCTCCTCCCCCATCCTGCACCCTCCTCCTCACTCCCTCCTCCCCCTCCCCATCCTGCACCCTCCTCCTCACTCCCTCCTCCTCCCCTCCCCCATCCTGCACCCTCCTTCTCACTCCCTCCTCCCCCTCCACCTTCCACCTCACACCTCCCTCCTCCCCCCCTCCCCCCTCCCCCATCCTGCACCCTCCTCCTCACTCCCTCCTCCTCCTCCCCCATCCTGCACCCTCCTCCTCACTCCCTCCTCCTCCTCCCCCATCCTGCACCCTCCTCCTCACTCCCTCCTCCCCCCTCCCCCTCCCCCATCCTGCACCCTCCTCCTCACTCCCTCCTCCCCCTCCCCCTCCCCCTCCCCCATCCTGCACCCTCCTCCTCACTCCCTCCTCCTCCTCCCCCATCCTGCACCCTCCTCCTCACTCCCTCCTCCCCCTCCCCCATCCTGCAGCCTCCTCCTCACTCCCTCCTCCTCCTCCTCCTCCCCCATCCTGCACCCTCCTCCTCACTCCCTCCTCCCCCTCCCCCATCCTGCACCCTCCTCCTCACTCCCTCCTCCTCCTCCTCCTCCCCCATCCTGCACCCTCCTCCTCACTCCCTCCTCCCCCTCCCCCATCATGCACCCTCCTCCTCACTCCCTCCTCCTCCTCCCCCTCCCCCATCCTGCACCCTCCTCCTCACTCCCTCCTCCCCCTCCCCCTCCCCCATCCTGCACCCTCCTCCTCACTCCCTCCTCCTCCTCCCCCTCCCCCATCCTGCACCCTCCTCCTCACTCCCTCCTCCTCCTCCCCCATCCTGCACCCTCCTCCTCACTCCCTCCTCCTCCTCCCCCCTCCCCCATCCTGCACCCTCCTCCTCACTCCCTCCTCCTCCTCCCCCCTCCCCCATCCTGCACCCTCCTCCTCACTCCCTCCTCCCCCCTCCCCCTCCCCCATCCTGCACCCTCCTCCTCACTCCCTCCTCCTCCTCCCCCTCCCCCATCCTGCACCCTCCTCCTCACTCCCTCCTCCTCCTCCCCTTCCACCTTCCACCTCCCTCCTCCCCCCTCCCCCAGCCCACACAGGCAGCGCTGCCCCACATGGATTATGCTGGGTTGGCCTTCATTGACTCGCCCGCATGAAACTGTGGAGAGCTGCAGATTGCGGGTGGCAGTCAGACATATTTACACTGGAATCAGCCATATTTACACTGGAAGCAGCCGTATTTACACTGGAATCAGCCATATTTACACTGGAATCAGCCGTATTTACACTGGAATCAGCCGTATTTACACTGGAAGCTGCCGTATTTACACTGGAATCAGCCATATTTACACTGGAATCAGCCGTATTTACACTGGAATAAGCCGTATTTATACTGGAATAAGCCGTATTTACACTAGAATCAGCCATAGTTACACTGTAAATCAGTGGTATTTACACTGTAAATCAGCCGTATTTATACTGGAATCAGCCATATTTATACTGGAATAAGCCATATTTACACTAGAATCAGCCGTAGTTACACTGTAAATCAGCCGTATTTACAATGGAATCAGCCGTATTTACACTAGAATCAGCCATATTTACACTGTAAATCAGCCGTATTTACAATGGAATCAGCCGTATTTACACTAGAATCAGCCGTAGTTACACTGTAAATCAGCCGTATTTACAATGGAATCAGCCGTATTTACACTAGAATCAGCCGTAGTTACACTGTAAATCAGCCGTATTTACAATGGAATCAGCCGTATTTACACTAGAATCAGCCGTAGTTACACTGTAAATCAGCCATTTTTACACTGGAATCAGCCATATTTACACTGGAATCAGCTATATTTACACTGAAATCAGCTATACTTACACTGTAAATCAGCCATATTTACACTGGAATCAGCTATATTTTCACTGGAATCAGCTATACTTACACTGTAAATCAGCCATATTTACACTGGAATCAGCCATATTTACACTGGAATCAGCTATACTTACACTGTAAATCAGCCATATTTACACTGGGATCAGCTATATTTACACTGGAATCAGCTATATTTTCACTGGAATCAGCTATACTTACACTGTAAATCAGCCATATTTACACTGGAATCAGCCATATTTACACTGGAATCAGCTATACTTACACTGTAAATCAGCCATATTTACACTGGGATCAGCTATATTTACACTGTAAATCATCCATACTTACACTGGATTCAGCCATACTTACACTGTAAATCAGCCATATTTACACTGGAATCAGCCATACTTACACTGTAAATCAGCCGTATTTACACTGGGATCAGCTATATTTACACTGTAAATCATCCATACTTACACTGGATTCAGCCATACTTACACTGTAAATCAGCCATATTTACACTGGAAATCAGCCATATTTACACTGGAATCAGCAGTAATTACACTGGAAATCAGCCTGTATTTACACTGGAATCAGCAGTAATTACACTGCAAATCAGCCGTTTTTAAACTGGAATCAGCTGTATTTATACTGGAAATCAACCATATTTTCACAGATGATCAGCTGCATTATCACTGATGATCAGTTTTATTTACAGTGAAGATCCGTTGTATTTAAACTGAAAATCAGCTGTATTTACACTAAAGATCAATTGGTACTCACACACAATCAGCGGGATTTACACTGAAAATCATTTGAATTTACACTAATGATAAGTTGAATTTAAACAGAAGATCAGCTGTATTTACACTGATGATCAGCTGTATTTAAACTGAAAAACAGCTGTACTTACACTGATGATAAGCTGTATTTACACTGATGATCAGCTTTATTTACACTGAAGATCAGCTGTATTTACACTGAAGTTCAGCTGTATTTACACTGATGATCAGCTGTATTTACACTGAAAAAACTATATTTACACTGATGTTCAGCTGTATTCACATGGCTGATCAGTTGTATTTACCCTGAAGATCAGTTGTATTTCCACTGATGATCAGCTGTATTTACAATGAAGATCAGCTGTATTTATACTGAAGATCAGTTGTATTTACACAGCTGATCAGCTGTATTTAAACTGAAGACGAGCAGCATTTACACTGAAAATCAGCTGCATTTACACTGATGATAAGCTGTATTTACATTGATGATCAGCTGCATTTACACTGACAAACAGCTACATTTACACTGATGATCAGTTGTGTTTACACTGAAAAACAGCAGAATTTACAAAGATAATAAGCTGTATTTACACTGAAGTTCAGCTGAGCTTACACAGAAAAACATCTGTATTTACACTGGTGATGAGATTTACTTACACTGATGAGCAGCTGTATTTACACTGAAGATTAGCTGTATGTACACTGGCAAACTGTGGTATTTACAATGATGACCAGCTGAATTTGCATTGAAGTTCAGCTGTATTTAAACTTATGTTCAGCTGTATTTACACTGAAACTCAGCTGTATTTGCACTGATGATCAACTGTACTTACACTGAAGAACAACTATATTTACACTGATAATCAGCTTTATTTACACTGATGATCAACTGTATTTACATTGAAGTTCAGCTGTATTTAAACTGAAAAACAGCTGTATTTACACTGATGTTCAACTGTACTTACACTGAAGAACAACTATATTTACACTGATGATCAGCTTTATTTACACTGATGATCAACTGTATTTACATTGAAGATCAGCTGTATTTAAACTGAAAAACAGTTGTATTTACACTGATGATCAACTGTATTTACACTAATGACCAGCTGTATTTCCAGTAAAAAAATAGCAGGATTTAAACTGCAAATAAGCTGCATTTACACTGAAAATTGGCTGTATTTGCAATAAAGATCAGCTGGGATTTACACTGATGATCAGTGGTTTTTACACTGAAAAACATCTGTATTTACTCTGAAGATCAGCTGTATTGACGCTGATGATCAGCTGTATTTAAACTGAAAAAGAGCTGTATTTACACTGATTATAAGCTGTATTTACACTGATGATCAGCTTTATTTACACTGAAGACCAGCAGGATTTACACTGACGATCAGCTGTATTTACACTAAGTATCTGCTGTATTTACAATGAAAATCAGCTGTTTTTACCCTGAAAAGCAGCTGCATTTACACTGATGATAAGCTGTATTAACACTGATGATCAGCTGCATTGACACTTAAAAACTGCAGAATTTACAAAGATGATCAGCTGTATTTACACTGATGATCAGCCATCTTTACACAGAAGATTAGCTGTACTTACGCTGAAGTTCAGCTCTATTTACACTGAAGTTCAGCTGAGCTTACACGAAAAACAGCTGTATTTACACTGGTGATGAGATTTATTTACAGAGATGAGCAGCTGTATTTACACTGAAGTTCAGCTGTGTTTACACTGATGATCAGCTGCATTTACACTGATGATCAGTTGCATTGACACTTAAAAACTGCAGAATTTATAAAGATAATAAGCTGTATTTACACTGATGATCAGCCATCTTTACACTGAAGATCAGCTGTATTTACACTGATGATCAGCTGCATTTACACTGATGATCAGCTGTATTTACACTGAAGATCAGCTGTATTTACGCTGAAGATCAGCTGTATTTATGCTGAAGATCAGATGCACTTACACAGAAAAACTGCTGTATTTACACTGGTGATGAGATATTTTTACACTGATGACCAGCTGTATTTAAACAAAAGATCACATGCATTTACACTGATGATAAGCTTTATTTCCACTGATCATCAGCTGTATTTACACTGACGATCGGTTGCATTTACACTGAGGATCAGCGCTATTTACACTGAAAAAGAGTTGCATTTGCACTGCTGATCAGCTGGATTTAAACTGATGATAAGCTGTATTTACACTGAAACTCAGCTGTATTTACACTGATGATCAACTGTACTTACACTGAAAAAAAACTATATTTACACTGATGATCAGCATAATTTACACTAAAGATCAGCTGTATTTACGCTGATGATCAGCTGCATTTACACTGAAGATCAGCTGTAATTACACTGAAGATCAGCGGTATTTACACTGAAGTTCAGCTGCATTTACACTGAAGATCAGCTGAGCTTACACAGAAAAACCGCTATATTTACACTGGTGATGAGATTTATTTACAGTGATGAGCAGCTGTATTTACACTGAAACACAGCTGTATTTACACTGAAGATCAGCTGTATTAACACTGATGATCAGTTGCATTGACACTTAAAAACTGCAGAATTTATAAAGATAATAAGCTGTATTTACACTGATGATCAGCCATCTTTACAATGAAGATCAGCTGCATTTACACTGAAGTTCAGCTGTATTTACACTGAAGATCAGCTGCGCTTACACAGAAAAACAGCTGTATTTACACTAGTGATGAGATATTTTTACACTGATGACCAGCGGTATTTACACTGATGACCAGCTGTATTAACACTGAAGGTCAGCTATATTTACAATGACGAGCAGCTGGATTTATACTGAAGATCAGTTGTATTTACACAGCTGAACAGCTGTATTTAAACTGAAGACGAGCAGCATTTACATTGAAAATCAGTTGCATTTACACTGATGATAAGCTGTATTAACACTGATGATCAGCTGCATTTACACTGACAAACAGCTACATTTACACTGATGATCAGTTGTGTTTACACTGAAAAACAGCAGAATTTACAAAGATAATAAGCTGTATTTACACTGATGATCAGCCAACATTACACTGAAGATCAGCTGTATTTACGCTGAAGATCAGCTGTATTTACGCTGAAGATCAGATGCACTTACGCAGAAAAACTGCTGTATTTACACTGGTGAGGAGCTTGATTTACACTGAAGATCATTGTATTTGCACAGCTGATCAGCTGTATTTAAACTGATGATCAGCTGTATTTACACTGGCCAACAGCAGCATTTACAATGAAAATCAGCTGCATTTACACTGATGATAAGCTGTATTAATACTGATGATCAGCTGCATTTACACTGACAAACAGCTACATTTACACCGATGATCAGTTGTGTTTACACTGAAATACAGCAGAATTTACAAAGATAATAAGCTGTATTTACACTGATGATCAGCCATCTTTACACTGAAGTTCAGCTGTATTTACGCTGAAGTTCAGCTGTATTTACACTGAAGTTCAGCTGAGCTTACACAGAAAAACCACTGTATTTACACTGGTGATGAGATTTATTTACAGTGATGAGCAGCTGTATTTACACTGAAGATCAGCTGTATTTACACTGATAATAAGCTGTATTAACACTGATGATCCGTTGCATTTACACTGACAAACAGCTACAGTTACACTGATGATCAGTTGTGTTTACACTGAAAAACAGCAGAATTTACAAAGATAATAAGCTGTATTTACACTGAAGATCAGCTGTATTTACGCTGAAGATCAGCTGGATTTACACTGAAGATCAGATGCACTTACACAGAAAAACGGCTGTATTTACACTGGTGATGAGATATTTTTACACTGATGACCAGCTGTATTTAAACAGCAGTTCACATGCATTTACACTGATGATAAGCTTTATTTCCACTGATCATCAGCTGCATTTACACTGACAATTGGCTGCATTTACACTGAAAATCAGCTGCAATTACACTGATGATAAGCTATATTAACACTGATGATCCGCTGCATTTACACTGACAAACAGCTACATTTACACTGGTGATCAGTTATGTTTACACTGAAAAACAGCAGAATTTACAAAGATAATAAGCTGTATTTACACTGAAGTTCAGCTGCATTTACACAGAAAAACAGCTGTATTTACACTGGTGATGAGATATTTTTACACTGATGATCAGCTGTATTTACAATGCCAACAGCGGTATTTACACTGAAGGTCAGCTGTATTTAAACTGATGACCATCTAGATTTAAACTGAAGATCTGTTGTATTTACACAGCTGATCAGCTGTATTTAAACTGAAGACGAGCAGCATTTACACTGAAAATCAGCTGCATTTACACTGATGATAATCTGTATTAACACTGATGATCAGCTGCATTTACACTGACAAACAGCTACATTTACACTGATGATCAGTTGTGTTTACACTGAAAAACAGCAGAATTTACAAAGATAATAAGCAGTATTTACACTGATGATCAGCCATCTTTACACTGAAGAGCAGCTGTATTTACGCTGAAGATCAGCTGCACTTACACAGAAAAACAGCTGTATTTACACTGGTGATGAGATTTATTTACAGTGATGAGCAGCTGTATTTACACTGAAGATCAGCTGTATTTAGACTGATGATCAGTTGCACTACACTGAAGATTAGCTGTATTTACACTGGCCAACAGCAGTATTTACACTGATGACCAGCTGTATTTAAACGGAAGATTACATGCATTTTCAATGATGATCCACTGTATTTCCACTGATCATCAGTTGTATTAACAATGACGATCAGCTGTATTTACACTGAAGGTCAGCTATATGTACACTGGTGAGGAGCTTGATTTGCACTGAAGATCAGTTGTATTTGCACAGCTGATCAGCAGTATTTACACTGATGAACATCTGTATTTCCACAGAAGATCAGCTGTATTTACACTGAAGATCAGCTGTATTTAAACTGAAAAACAGCTGTATTTACATCGATGTTCAGCTATATTTAAACTGAAAAACAGCTGTATTTACACTGATGATCAGCTGTATTTACATTGGCAAACTGTGTTATTTACACTAATGACCAGCTGTATTTACACTGAAGTTCAGCTGTATTTACACTGAAGTTCAGCTGAGCTTACACAGAAAAACAGCTGTATTTACAGTGGTGTTGAGATATATTTTACACTAGTGATCAGCTGTATTTCCAGTAAAAAATAGCAGTATTTAAACTGCAAATAAGCTGCATTTACACTGAAAATTGTCTGTATTTAAACTGAAAAACAGCTGTATTTACATTGATGATCAGCTATATTTACACAGATGATCAGTTGTATTTAAACTGAAAAACAGCAGTATTTGCATTGATGATCAGCTATATTTACACTGATGATCAGCTGTAGTTACAATAATGATCAGCTGTATTTCCAGTAAAAAGTAGCAGGATTTAAACTGCAAATAAGCTGCATTTACACTGAAAATTGGCTGTATTTGCAATAAAGATCAGCTGGGATTTACACTGATGATCAGCGGTTTTTACACTGAAAAACGTCTGTATTTACGCTGAAGATCAGCTGTATTGATGCTGATGATCAGCTGTATTTAAACTGAAAAAGAGCTGAATTTACACTGATGATCATCTGTATTTACACTGATGATCATCTGTTTTTACACTGATGATCAGCTGCATTGACACTTAAAAACTGCAGAATTTACAAAGATGATCAGCTGTATTTACACTGATGATCAGCCATCTTTACACTGAAGATCAGCTGTATTTACGCTGAAGTTCAGCTCTATTTACACTGAAGTTCAGCTGAGCTTACACAGAAAAACCACTGTATTTACACTGGTGATGAGATTTATTTACAGTGATGAGCAGCTGTATTTACACTGAAGATCAGCTGTATTTAGACTGATGATCAGTTGTACTACACTGAAGATTAGCTGTATTTACACTGGCCAACAGCAGTATTTACACTGATGACCAGCTGTATTTAAACGGAAGATCACATGCATTTTCAATGACGATCCGCTGTATTTCCACTGATCATCAGCTGTATTAACAATGACGATCAGCTGTATTTACACTGAAGGTCAGCTATATTTACACTGATGAGGAGCTTGATTTACACTGAAGATCAGTTGTATTTGCACAGCTGATCAGGTGTTTTTACACTGATGAACATCTGTATTTCCACTGAAGATCAGCTGTATTTACAATGAAGATCAGCTGTATTTAAACTGAAAAACAGCTGTATTTACATTGATGATCAGCTATATTTAAACTGAAAAACAGTTGTATTTACACTGATGATCAGCTGTATTTAAACTGAAAAACAGCTGTATTTACATTGATGATCAGCTATATTTAAACTGAAAAACAGCTGTATTTACACTGATGATCAGCTGTATTTAAACTGAAAAGCAGCTGTATTTACACTGAAGATCAGCTGTATTTAAACTGAAAAACCGCTGTATTTACATTGATGATCAGCTATATTTACACAGATGATCAGCTGTATTTATACTGAAAATCAGCTGTATTAACACTGATGGTCATCTGTATTTACAGTAAAAAATAGCATTACTTAAACAGCAAATAAGCGGCATTTAAACTGAAAATAAGCTGTATTTGCATTAAAGAATAGATGGTATTTCCACTGATGACTAGCGGTTTTTACACCGAAAACCAACTATATTTACACTGAAGATCAGCTGTATTTACACTGAAGACCAGCTGTATTTACACTGATGATCAGCTGTAATTACACTGAAGATCAGCTGTATTTACACTTGAGATCAGCTGTATTTAAACTGTAAAAGAGTTGAATTTACATTTATGATAATCTGTAAGTACACTGATGATCAGCTCTATTTAAACTGATGATCAGCTGTATTTGCACTGAAAAAAATGTGCATTTAGACTGCTGATCGGCTGTATTAACACTGAAAGACAGCTGTATTTACACTGCTGATCAGCTGGATTTAAACTGATGATCAGAAGTATTTAAATTGAAGTTCAACTGTATATAAACTTACGTTCAGCTGTATTTACACTGATGATCAGCTGTATTTACACTGAAAAAACTATATTTACACTGATGTTCAGTTGTATTCACACGGCTGATCAGTTGCATTTAGACGGATGATCAGCTGTATTTAAACTGAAAAACAGCTGTATTTACATTGATGATCAGCTGTATTTACACAGATGATCAGCTGTATTTAAACTGAAAAACAGCTGTATTTACACTGATGATCAGCTGTATTTACACAGATGATCAGCTGTATTTAAACTGAAAAACAGCTGTATTTACATTGATGATCAGCTGTATTTACACAGATGACCAGCTGTACTTAAACTGAAAAACAGCTGTATTTACATTGATGATCAGCTGTATTTACACTGAGGATCAGCTGTATTTAAACCGAAAAAGAGCTGAATTTACACTGATGATAAGCTGTATTTACACTGATGATCAGCTGTATTTACATGAAGACCAGCAGGATTTACCCTGACGATCAGCTGTATTTACACTAAGTATCTGCTGTATTTACAATGAAAATCAGCTGTTTTTACCCTGAAAAGCAGCTGCATTTACACTGATAATAAGCTGTAATAACACTGATGATCAGCTGCATTGACACTTAAAAACTGCAGAATTTACAAAGATGATCAGCTGTATTTACGCTGATGATCAGCCATCTTTACACTGAAGATCAGCTGTATTTACGCTGAAGTTCAGCTCTATTTACACTGAAGTTCAGCTGAGCTTACACAGAAAAAACACTGTATTTACACTGGTGATGAGATTTATTTACAGTGATGAGCAGCTGTATTTACACTGAAGATCAGCTGTATTTAGACTGATGATCAGTTGTACTACACTGAAGATTAGCTGTATTTACACTGGCCAACAGCAGTATTTACACTGATGAACAGCTGCATTTAAACGGAAGATCACATGCATTTTCAATGACGATCCGCTGTATTTCCACTGATCATCAGCTGTATTAACAATGACGATCATCTGTATTTACACTGAAGGTCAGCTGTATTTACACTGATGATCAGCTGTATTTACACTGATGAGGAGCTTGATTTACACTGAAGATCAGTTGTATTTGCACAGCTGATCATCTGTATTTAAACTGACAATCAGCTGTATTTACACTGAAGACGAGCAGCATTTACACTGATGATCAGCTGCATTTACACTGATGATCAGCTGTATTTACACTGATGATAAGCTGTATTTACACGGCTGATCAGCTGTATTTACACTGATGAACATCTGTATTTCCACTGAAGATCAGCTGTATTTACACTGAAGATCAGCTGTATTTAAACTGAAAAACAGCTGTATTTACAGTGATGATCAGCTATATTTACACAGATGATCAGCTGTATTTATACTGAAAATCAGCTTTATTTGCACTGATGGTCATCTGCATTTACAGTAAAAAATAGCATTACTTAAACAGCAAATAAGCGGCTTTTAAACTGAAAATTAGCTGCATTTGCATTAAAGAATAGTTGGTATTTACACTGATGATTAGCGGTTTTTTCACTGACAACCAACTGTATTTACTCTGAAAACCAGCTTTATTTACACTGATGGTCAGCTGTAATTACACTGAAGATCAGCTGCATTTACACTGAAAAACTGCTGAATTTACACTGAAGATCAGCTGTATTTACACTGATGATCAGCTGTATTTACACTGATGATCAGCTGTATTTAAACTGAAAAAGAGCTGAATTTACACTGACAGTAAGCTGTATTTACATTGATGATCAGCTGTATTTAAACAGAAAAAGAGCTGAATTTACATTGATGATAAGCTGTATTTACACTGAAGATCAGCTGTATTTACATTGATGATCAGCTGTATTTAAACTGAAAAAGAGCTGAATTTACACTGACAGTAAGCTGTATTTACATTGATGATCAGCTGTATTTACACTGGAGATCAGCTGTATTAACACTGGAGATCAGCTGTATTTAAACTGAAAAAGAGCTGAATTTACATTGATGATAAGCTGTAAGTACACTGATGAACAGCTCTATTTAAACTGAAGATCAGCTGTACTTACACTGAAAAAAATGTGCATTTACACTGCTGATCAGCTGTATTAACACTGAAAGACAGCTGTATTTACACTGCTGATCAGCTGGATTTAAACTGATGATCAGCAGTATTTACATTGAAGTTCAGCTGTATTTAAACTTACGTTCAGCTGTATTTACATTGATGATCAGCTGTATTTACACTGAAAAAACTATATTTACACTGATGTTCAGCTGTATTCACACGGCTGATCAGTTGCATTTACACTGATGATCAGCTGGATTTAAACTGAAAAACAGCTGTATTTACATTGATGATCAGCTATATTTACACAGATGATCAGCTGTATTTAAACGGAAAAACAGCTGTATTTACATGGATGATCAGCTGTATTTACACAGATGATCAGCTGTATTTAAACTGAAAAAACAGCTGTATTTACATTGATGATCAGCTGTATTTACACTGATGTTCAGCTGTATTCACACGGCTGATCAGTTGTATTTACACTGATGATCAGCTGTATTTCCATTGAAGATCAACTGTATTTAAACTGAAAAACAGCTGTATTTACATTGATGATCAGCTTTATTTACACAGATGATCAGCTGTATTTAAACTGAAAAACAGCAATATTTACACTGATGATCAGCTGTATTTCCACTGACGATCAGCTGTATTTAAACTGAAATACAGCTGTATTTACATTGATGATCAGTTATATTTGCACAGATGATCAGCTGTATTTAAACTGAAAAACAGCTATATTTACACTGATGATCATCTGCATTTACAATAATGATCAGCTGTATTTCCAGTAAAAAATAGCAGGATTTAAACTGCAAATAAGCTGCATTTACACTGAAAATTGGCTGTATTTGCAATAAAGATCAGCTGGGATTTACACTGATGATCAGCGGTTTTTACACTGAAAAACATCTGTATTTACGCTGAAGATCAGCTGTATTGATGCTGATGATCAGCTGTATTTAAACTGAAAAAGAGCTGAATTTCCACTGATGATCGTCTGTATTTACACTGATGATCATCTGTTTTTACACATGATCAGCTGCATTGACACTTAAAAACTGCAGAATTTACAAAGATGATCAGCTGTATTTACACTGATGATCAGCCATCTTTACACTGAAGATCAGCTGTATTTACGCTGAAGTTCAGCTCTACTTACACTGAAGTTCAGCTGAGCTTACACAGAAAAACCACTGTATTTACACTGGTGATGAGATTTATTTACAGTGATGAGCAGCTGTATTTACACTGAAGATCAGCTGTATTTAGACTGATGATCAGTTGTACTACACTGAAGATTAGCTGTATTTAAAGTGGCCAACAGCAGTATTTACACTGATGACCAGCTGTATTTAAACGGAAGATTACATGCATTTTCAATGATGATCCGCTGTATTTCCACTGATCATCAGCTGTATTAACAATGACAATCAGCTGTATTTACACTCAAGGTCAGCTATATTTACACTGATGAGGAGCTTGATTTATACTGAAGATCAATTGTATTTGCACTGCTGATCAACTGTATTTACACTGATGAACATCTGTATTTCCACTGAAGCTCAGCTGTATTTACACTGAAGATCAGCTGTATTTAAACTGAAAAACAGCTGTATTTACATTGAGGATCAGCTATATTTACACAGATGATCACATGTATTTATACTGAAAATCAGCTGTATTAATACTGATGGTCAGTTGTATTTACACTGAGGATCAGCTGTATTTACACTGATGATCAGCTGTATTTACACTGATGATCAGTTGTATTTACACTGATGATCAGGTGTATTTACACTGAAATCAGCTGTATTTACACTGATGATCAGTTGTATTTACACTGAGGATCAGCAGCATTTACACTCAAGTTCAGCAGTATTTAAACTGAAAAACAGGTATATTTCCACTGATGATCAGCGGTATTTAAACTGAAAAACAGCTATATTTACTCTGATGATCAGCTGTATTTACACTAATGATCAGCTGTATTTACATTGATGATCAGCTGTATTTAAACTGAAAAAGAGCTGAATTTACACTGACAGTAAGCTGTATTTACATTGATGATCAGCTGTATTTACACTGGAGATCAGCTGTATTAACACTGGAGATCAGCTGTATTTAAACTGAAAAAGAGCTGAATTTACATTGATGATAAGCTGTAAGTACACTGATGAACAGCTCTATTTAAACTGAAGATCAGCTGTACTTACACTGAAAAAAATGTGCATTTACACTGCTGATCAGCTGTATTAACACTGAAAGACAGCTGTATTTACACTGCTGATCTGCTGGATTTAAACTGATGATCAGCAGTATTTACATTGAAGTTCAGCTGTATTTAAACTTACGTTCAGCTGTATTTACATTGATGATCAGCTGTATTTACACTGAAAAAACTATATTTACACTGATGTTCAGCTGTATTCACACGGCTGATCAGTTGCATTTACACTGATGATCAGCTGTATTTAAACTGAAAAACAGCTGTATTTACATTGATGATCAGCTATATTTACACTGATGATCAGCTGGATTTAAACTGAAAAACAGCTGTATTTACATTGATGATCAGCTATATTTACACAGATGATCAGCTGTATTTAAACTGAAAAACAGCTGTATTTACATGGCTGATCTGCTGTATTTACACAGATGATCAGCTGTATTTAAACTGAAAAAACAGCTGTATTTACATTGATGATCAGCTGTATTTACACTGATGTTCAGCTGTATTCACACGGCTGATCAGTTGTATTTACACTGATGATCAGCTGTATTTCCATTGAAGATCAACTGTATTTAAACTGAAAAACAGCTGTATTTACATTGATGATCAGCTTTATTTACACAGATGATCAGCTGTATTTAAACTGAAAAACAGCTGTATTTACATTGATGATCAGTTATATTTGCACAGATGATCAGCTGTATTTAAACTGAAAAACAGCTATATTTACACTGATGATCATCTGCATTTACAATAATGATCAGCTGTATTTCCAGTAAAAAATAGCAGGATTTAAACTGCAAATAAGCTGCATTTACACTGAAAATTGGCTGTATTTGCAATAAAGATCAGCTGGGATTTACACTGATGATCAGCGGTTTTTACACTGAAAAACATCTGTATTTACGCTGAAGATCAGCTGTATTGATGCTGATGATCAGCTGTATTTAAACTGAAAAAGAGCTGAATTTACACTGATGATCATCTGTATTTACACTGATGATCATCTGTTTTTACACTGATGATCAGCTGCATTGACACTTAAAAACTGCAGAATTTACAAAGATGATCAGCTGTATTTACACTGATGATCAGCCATCTTTACACTGAAGATCAGCTGTATTTACGCTGAAGTTCAGCTGTATTTACACTGAAGTTCAGCTGAGCTTACACAGAAAAACCACTGTATTTACACTGGTGATGAGATTTATTTACAGTGATGAGCAGCTGTATTTACACTGAAGATCAGCTGTATTTAGACTGATGATCAGTTGTACTACACTGAAGATTAGCTGTATTTAAAGTGGCCAACAGCAGTATTTACACTGATGACCAGCTGTATTTAAACGGAAGATTACATGCATTTTCAATGACGATCCGCTGTATTTCCACTGATCATCAGCTGTATTAACAATGACAATCAGCTGTATTTACACTGAAGGTCAGCTATATTTACACTGATGAGGAGCTTGACTTACACTGAAGATCAATTGTATTTGCACTGCTGATCAACTGTATTTACACTGATGAACATCTGTATTTCCACTGAAGCTCAGCTGTATTTACACGGAAGATCAGCTGTATTTAAACTGAAAAACAGCTGTATTTACATTGATGATCAGCTATATTTACACAGATGATCAGATGTATTTATACTGAAAATCAGCTGTATTAACACTGATGGTCAGTTGTATTTACACTGAGGATCAGCTGTATTTACACTGATGATCAGCTGTATTTACACTGATGATCAGTTGTATTTACACTGATGATCAGGTGTATTTACACTGAAATCAGCTGTATTTAAACTGAAAAACAGGTATATTTCCACTGATGATCAGCTGTATTTAAACTGAAAAACAGCTATATTTACACTGATGATCAGCTGTATTTACACTAATGATCAGCTGTATTTACACTGGAGATCAGCTGTATTTAAACTGTAAAAGAGGTGAATTTACATTTATGATAAACTGTAAGTACACTGATGATCAGCTGTATTTACATTGATGATCAGCTGTATTTAAACTGAAAAAGAGCTGAATTTACACTGACAGTAAGCTGTATTTACATTGATGATCAGCTGTATTTACACTGGAGATCAGCTGTATTAACACTGGAGATCAGCTGTATTTAAACTGAAAAAGAGCTGAATTTACATTGATGATAAGCTGTAAGTACACTGATGAACAGCTCTATTTAAACTGAAGATCAGCTGTACTTACACTGAAAAAAATGTGCATTTACACTGCTGATCAGCTGTATTAACACTGAAAGACAGCTGTATTTACACTGCTGATCAGCTGGATTTAAACTGATGATCAGCAGTATTTACATTGAAGTTCAGCTGTATTTAAACTTACGTTCAGCTGTATTTACATTGATGATCAGCTGTATTTACACAGATGGTCAGCTGTATTTAAACTGAAAAACAGCTGTATTTACATTGATGATCAGCTGTATTTACACAGATGATAATCTGTATTTAAACTGAAAAACAGCTGTATTTACATTGATGATCAGCTGTATTTACACTGAAGTTCAGCTGTATTTAAGTTGAAAAACAGGTATATTTCCACTGATGATCAGCTGTATTTAAACTGAAAAACAGCTATATTTACACTGATGATCAGTTGTATTTAAACTGAAAAACAGCTATATTTACACTGAGGATCAGCTGTATTTACACTGATGATCAGTTGTACTTACACTGATGATCTGTTGTATTTACACCGATGATCAATTGTATTTACACTGAGGATCAGCTGTATTTACACTGATGATCAGTTGTATTTACACTGAGGATCAGCTGTATTTACACTGATGATCAGCTGTATTTACACTGATGATCAGTTGTATTTACACTGATGATCAGGTGTATTTACACTGAAATCAGCTGTATTTACACTGATGATCAGTTGTATTTACACTGAGGATCAGCTGTATTTACACTGAAGTTCAGCAGTATTTAAACTGAAAAACAGCTGTATTTACACTGATGATCAGTTGTATTTAAACTGAAAAACAGCTATATTTACACTGATGATCAGCTGTATTTACACTAATGATCAGCTGTATTTCCAGTAAAAAATAGCAGGATTTAAACTGCAAATTAGCTGCATTTACACTGAAAATTGGCTGTATTTGCAATAAAGATCAGCTGGGATTTACACTGATGATCAGCGGTTTTTACACTGAAAAACATCTGTATTTACTCTGAAGATCAGCTGTATTGATGCTGATGATCAGCTGTATTTAAACTGAAAAAGAGCTGAATTTACACTGATGATAAGCTATATTTACACTGATGATCAGCTGTATTTACACTGAAGACCAGCAGGATTTACACTGACGATCAGGTGTATTTACACTGAAATCAGCTGTATTTACACTGATGATCAGTTGTATTTACACTGAGGATCACCTGTATTTACACTGAAGTTCAGCAGTATTTAAACTGAAAAACAGCTATATTTACACTGATGATCAGTTGTATTTAAACTGAAAAACAGCTATATTTACACTGATGATCAGCTGTATTTACACTAATGATCAGCTGTATTTCCAGTAAAAAATAGCAGGATTTAAACTGCAAATCAGCTGCATTTACACTGAAAATTGGCTGTATTTGCAATAAAGATCAGCTGGGATTTACACTGATGATCAGCGGTTTTTACACTGAAAAACATCTGTATTTACTCTGAAGATCAGCTGTATTGATGCTGATGATCAGCTGTATTTAAACTGAAAAAGAGCTGAATTTACACTGATGATAAGCTATATTTCCACTGATGATCATCTGTATTTACACTGAAGACCAGCAGGATTTACACTGACGATCAGCTGTATTTACACTAAGTATCTGCTGTATTTACAATGAAAATCAGCTGTTTTTACCCTGAAAAGCAGCTGTATTTACACTGATGATAAGTTGCATTAACACTGATGATCAGCTGCATTGACACTTAAAAACTGCAGAATTTACAAACATGATCAGCTGTATTTACACTGATGATCAGCCATCTTTACACTGAAGATCAGCTGTATTTACGCTGAAGTTCAGCTGT
The DNA here is from genome assembly GCF_017639515.1 of Carcharodon carcharias. Taxonomy (NCBI): domain Eukaryota; kingdom Metazoa; phylum Chordata; class Chondrichthyes; order Lamniformes; family Lamnidae; genus Carcharodon; species Carcharodon carcharias. Next base: position 152,707,330 of record NC_054478.1, on the reverse strand, counting down.
ATTTACACTGAAGTTTAGCTGCGCTTACACAGAAAAACCGCTGTATTTACGCTGGTGATGAGATTTATTTACAGTGATGAGCAGCTGTATTTACACTGAAGATCAGCTGTATTTAGACTGATGATCAGTTGTAATACACTGAAGTTCAGCTGTACTTACACTGAAGTTCAGCTGTATTTACACTGAAGTTGAGCTGAGCTTATACAGAAAAGCAGCTGTATTTACACTGGTGATGAGATTTATTTACAGTGATGAGCAGCTGTATTTAAACTGGTGATGAGATATACTTACACTGAAGTTCAGCTGAGCTTACACAGAAAAACCGCTGTACTTACACTGGTGATGAGATTTATTTACAGTGATGAGCAGCTGTATTTACACTGAAGATCAGCTGTATTTAGACTGATGATCAGTTGCACTACACTGAAGGTTAGCGGTATTTACACTGGCCAACAGCAGTATTTACACTGATGACCAGCTGTATTTAAACGGAAGATCACATGCATTTTCAATGATGATCCACTGTATTTCCACTGATCATCAGCTGTATTAACAATGATGATCAACTGTATTTACACTGAAGGTCAGCTGTATTTACACTGATGATCAGCTGTATTTACACTGATGAGGAGCTTGATTTACACTGAAGATCAGTTGTATTTGCACTGCTGATCAGCTGCATTTAAACTGACAATCAGCTGTATTTACACTGAAGACGAGCAGCATTTACACTGATGATCAGCTGCATTTACACTGATGATCAGCTGTATTTACACTGATGATAAGCTGTATTTACATGGCTGATCAGCTGTATTTACACTGATGAACATTTGTATTTCCACTGAAGATCAGCTGTATTTACACTGAAGATCAGCTGTATTTAAACTGAAAAACAGGTGTATTTACACTGATAATCAGCTGTATTTAAACTGAAAAAGAGCTGAATTTACACTGACAGTAAGCTGTATTTACATTGATGATCAGCTGTATTTACACTGAAAGAAAGCTGTATTTACACTGCTGATCAGCTGGATTTAAACTGATGATCAGCAGTATTTGCATTGAAGTTCAGCTCTATTTAAACTTATGTTCAGCTGTATTTACACTGATGATCAGCTGTATTTACACTGAAGAAACTATATTTACACTGATGTTCAGCTGTATTCACACGGCTGATCAGTTGTATTTACACTGATGATCAGTTGTATTTCCACTGAAGATCAGCTGTATATAAACTGAAAAACAGCTGTATTTACATTGATGATCAGCTGTATTTACACTGATGATCAGCTGTATTTAAACTGAAAAACAGCTGTATTTACATTGATGATCATCTGTATTTACACTGAAGTTCAGCTGTATTTAAATTGAAAAACAGGTATATTTCCACTGATGATCAGCTGTATTTAAACTGAAAAACAGCTATATTTACACTGATGATCAGCTGTGTTTACACTGATGATCAGTTGTATTTGCACTGATGATCAGTTGTATTTACACTGAGGATAAGCTGTATTTACACTGATGATCAGTTGTATTTACACTGAGGATCAGCTGTATTTACACTGATGATCAGCTGTATTTACACTGATGATCAGGTGTATTTACACTGAAATCAGCTGTATTTACACTGATGATCAGTTGTATTTACACTGAGGACCAGCTGTATTTACACTGAAGTTCAGCAGTATTTAAACTGAAAAACAGCTATATTTACACTGATGATCAATTGTATTTAAACTGAAAAACAGCTATATTTACACTGATGATCAGCTGTATTTACACTAATGATCAGCTGTATTTCCAGTAAAAAATAGCAGGATTTAAACTGCAAATAAGCTGCATTTACACTGAAAATTGTCTGTATTTAAACTGAAAAACAGCTGTATTTACATTGATGATCAGCTATATTTACACAGATGATCAGCTGTATTTAAACTGAAAAACAGCTGTATTTACATTGAAGATCAGCTATATTTACACTGATGATCAGCTGTAGTTACACTAATGATCAGCTGTATTTCCAGTAAAAAATAGCAGGATTTAAACTGCAAATAAGCTGCATTTACACTGAAAATTGGCTGTATTTGCAATAAAGATCAGCTGGGATTTACACTGATGATCAGCGGTTTTTGCACTGAAAAACATCTGTATTTACGCTGAAGATCAGCTGTATTGATGCTGATGATCAGCTGTATTTAAACTGAAAAAGAGCTGAATTTACACTGATGATCATCTGTATTTACACTGATGATCATCTGTTTTTACACTGATGATCAGCTGCATTGACACTTAAAAACTGCAGAATTTACAAAGATGATCAGCTGTATTTACACTGATGATCAGCCATCTTTACACTGAAGATCAGCTGTATTTACGCTGAAGTTCAGCTCTATTTACACTGAAGTTCAGCTGAGCTTACACAGAAAAAACACTGTATTTACACTGGTGATGAGATTTATTTACAGTGATGAGCAGCTGTATTTACACTGATGATCAGCTGTATTTACACTGATGATCAGGTGTATTTACACTGAAATCAGCTGTATTTACACTGATGATCAGTTGTATTTACACTGAGGACCAGCTGTATTTACACTGAAGTTCAGCAGTATTTAAACTGAAAAACAGCTATATTTACACTGATGATCAATTGTATTTAAATTGAAAAACAGCTATATTTACACTGATGATCAGCTGTATTTACACTAATGATCATCTGTATTTCCAATAAAAAATAGCAGGATTTAAACTGCAAATAAGCTGCATTTACACTGAAAATTGTCTGTATTTAAACTGAAAAACAGCTGTATTTACATTGATGATCAGCTATATTTACACAGATGATCAGCTGTATTTAAACTGAAAAACAGCTGTATTTACATTGATGATCAGCTATATTTACACTGATGATCAGCTGTAGTTACACTAATGATCAGCTGTATTTCCAGTAAAAAATAGCAGGATTTAAACTGCAAATAAGCTGCATTTACACTGAAAATTGGCTGTATTTGCAATAAAGATCAGCTGGGATTTACACTGATGATCAGCGGTTTTTACACTGAAAAACATCTGTATTTACGCTGAAGATCAGCTGTATTGATGCTGATGATCAGCTGTATTTAAACTGAAAAAGAGCTGAATTTACACTGATGATCATCTGTATTTACACTGATGATCATCTGTTTTTACACTGATGATCAGCTGCATTGACACTTAAAAACTGCAGAATTTACAAAGATGATCAGCTGTATTTACACTGATGATCAGCCATCTTTACACTGAAGATCAGCTGTATTTACGCTGATGATCAGCCATCTTTACACTGAAGATCAGCTGTATTTACGCTGAAGTTCAGCTCTATTTACACTGAAGTTCAGCTGAGCTTACACAGAAAAAACACTGTATTTACACTGGTGATGAGATTTATTTACAGTGATGAGCAGCTGTATTTACACTGAAGATCAGCTGTATTTAGACTGATGATCAGTTGCACTACACTGAAGGTTAGCGGTATTTACACTGGCCAACAGCAGTATTTACACTGATGACCAGCTGTATTAAACGGAAGATCACATGCATTTTCAATGATGATCCACTGTATTTCCACTGATCATCAGCTGTATTAACAATGATGATCATCTGTATTTACACTGAAGGTCAGCTGTATTTACACTGATGATCAGCTGTATTTACACTGATGAGGAGCTTGATTTACACTGAAGATCAGTTGTATTTGCACTGCTGATCAGCTGTATTTAAACTGACAATCAGCTGTATTTACACTGAAGACGAGCAGCATTTACACTGATGATCAGCTGCATTTACACTGATGATCAGCTGTATTTACACTGATGATAAGCTGTATTTACATGGCTGATCAGCTGTATTTACACTGATGAACATTTGTATTTCCACTGAAGATCAGCTGTATTTACACTGAAGATCAGCTGTATTTAAACTGAAAAACAGGTGTATTTACACTGATAATCAGCTGTATTTAAACTGAAAAAGAGCTGAATTTACACTGACAGTAAGCTGTATTTACATTGATGATCAGCTGTATTTACACTGAAAGAAAGCTGTATTTACACTGCTGATCAGCTGGATTTAAACTGATGATCAGCAGTATTTGCATTGAAGTTCAGCTCTATTTAAACTTATGTTCAGCTGTATTTACACTGATGATCAGCTGTATTTACACTGAAAAAACTATATTTACACTGATGTTCAGCTGTATTCACACGGCTGATCAGTTGTATTTACACTGATGATCAGTTGTATTTCCACTGAAGATCAGCTGTATATAAACTGAAAAACAGCTGTATTTACATTGATGATCAGCTGTATTTACACTGATGATCAGCTGTATTTAAACTGAAAAACAGCTGTATTTACATTGATGATCATCTGTATTTACACTGAAGTTTAGCTGTATTTAAATTGAAAAACAGATATATTTCCACTGATGATCAGCTGTATTTAAACTGAAAAACAGCTATATTTACACTGATGATCAGCTGTGTTTACACTGATGATCAGTTGTATTTGCACTGATGATCAGTTGTATTACACTGAGGATAAGCTGTATTTACACTGATGATCAGTTGTATTTACACTGAGGATCAGCTGTATTTACACTGATGATCAGCTGTATTTACACTGATGATCAGGTGTATTTACACTGAAATCAGCTGTATTTACACTGATGATCAGTTGTATTTACACTGAGGACCAGCTGTATTTACACTGAAGTTCAGCAGTATTTAAACTGAAAAACAGCTATATTTACACTGATGATCAATTGTATTTAAACTGAAAAACAGCTATATTTACACTGATGATCAGCTGTATTTACACTAATGATCAGCTGTATTTCCAGTAAAAAATAGCAGGATTTAAACTGCAAATAAGCTGCATTTACACTGAAAATTGTCTGTATTTAAACTGAAAAACAGCTGTATTTACATTGATGATCAGCTATATTTACACAGATGATCAGCTGTATTTAAACTGAAAAACAGCTGTATTTACATTGAAGATCAGCTATATTTACACTGATGATCAGCTGTAGTTACACTAATGATCAGCTGTATTTCCAGTAAAAAATAGCAGGATTTAAACTGCAAATAAGCTGCATTTACACTGAAAATTGGCTGTATTTGCAATAAAGATCAGCTGGGATTTACACTGATGATCAGCGGTTTTTGCACTGAAAAACATCTGTATTTACGCTGAAGATCAGCTGTATTGATGCTGATGATCAGCTGTATTTAAACTGAAAAAGAGCTGAATTTACACTGATGATCATCTGTATTTACACTGATGATCATCTGTTTTTTACACTGATGATCAGCTGCATTGACACTTAAAAACTGCAGAATTTACAAAGATGATCAGCTGTATTTACACTGATGATCAGCCATCTTTACACTGAAGATCAGCTGTATTTACGCTGAAGTTCAGCTCTATTTACACTGAAGTTCAGCTGAGCTTACACAGAAAAAACACTGTATTTACACTGGTGATGAGATTTATTTACAGTGATGAGCAGCTGTATTTACACTGATGATCAGCTGTATTTACACTGATGATCAGGTGTATTTACACTGAAATCAGCTGTATTTACACTGATGATCAGTTGTATTTACACTGAGGACCAGCTGTATTTACACTGAAGTTCAGCAGTATTTAAACTGAAAACAGCTATATTTACACTGATGATCAATTGTATTTAAATTGAAAAACAGCTATATTTACACTGATGATCAGCTGTATTTACACTAATGATCATCTGTATTTCCAATAAAAAATAGCAGGATTTAAACTGCAAATAAGCTGCATTTTACACTGAAAATTGTCTGTATTTAAACTGAAAAACAGCTGTATTTACATTGATGATCAGCTATATTTACACAGATGATCAGCTGTATTTAAACTGAAAAACAGCTGTATTTACATTGATGATCAGCTATATTTACACTGATGATCAGCTGTAGTTACACTAATGATCAGCTGTATTTCCAGTAAAAAATAGCAGGATTTAAACTGCAAATAAGCTGCATTTACACTGAAAATTGGCTGTATTTGCAATAAAGATCAGCTGGGATTTACACTGATGATCAGCGGTTTTTACACTGAAAAACATCTGTATTTACGCTGAAGATCAGCTGTATTGATGCTGATGATCAGCTGTATTTAAACTGAAAAAGAGCTGAATTTACACTGATGATCATCTGTATTTACACTGATGATCATCTGTTTTTACACTGATGATCAGCTGCATTGACACTTAAAAACTGCAGAATTTACAAAGATGATCAGCTGTATTTACACTGATGATCAGCCATCTTTACACTGAAGATCAGCTGTATTTACGCTGATGATCAGCCATCTTTACACTGAAGATCAGCTGTATTTACGCTGAAGTTCAGCTCTATTTACACTGAAGTTCAGCTGAGCTTACACAGAAAAAAACACTGTATTTACACTGGTGATGAGATTTATTTACAGTGATGAGCAGCTGTATTTACACTGAAGATCAGCTGTATTTAGACTGATGATCAGTTGCACTACACTGAAGGTTAGCGGTATTTACACTGGCCAACAGCAGTATTTACACTGATGACCAGCTGTATTTAAACGGAAGATCACATGCATTTTCAATGATGATCCACTGTATTTCCACTGATCATCAGCTGTATTAACAATGATGATCATCTGTATTTACACTGAAGGTCAGCTGTATTTACACTGATGATCAGCTGTATTTACACTGATGAGGAGCTTGATTTACACTGAAGATCAGTTGTATTTGCACTGCTGATCAGCTGTATTTAAACTGACAATCAGCTGTATTTACACTGAAGACGAGCAGCATTTACACTGATGATCAGCTGCATTTACACTGATGATCAGCTGTATTTACACTGATGATAAGCTGTATTTACATGGCTGATCAGCTGTATTTACACTGATGAACATTTGTATTTCCACTGAAGATCAGCTGTATTTACACTGAAGATCAGCTGTATTTAAACTGAAAAACAGGTGTATTTACACTGATAATCAGCTGTATTTAAACTGAAAAAGAGCTGAATTTACACTGACAGTAAGCTGTATTTACATTGATGATCAGCTGTATTTACACTGAAAAACAGCTGTATTTACATTGATGATCAGTTATATTTGCACAGATGATCAGCTGTATTTAAACTGAAAAACAGCTATATTTACACTGATGATCATCTGCATTTACAATAATGATCAGCTGTATTTCCAGTAAAAAATAGCAGGATTTAAACTGCAAATAAGCTGCATTTACACTGAAAATTGGCTGTATTTGCAATAAAGATCAGCTGGGATTTACACTGATGATCAGCGGTTTTTACACTGAAAAACATCTGTATTTACGCTGAAGATCAGCTGTATTGATGCTGATGATCAGCTGTATTTAAACTGAAAAAGAGCTGAATTTACACTGATGATCATCTGTATTTACACTGATGATCATCTGTTTTTACACTGATGATCAGCTGCATTGACACTTAAAAACTGCAGAATTTACAAAGATGATCAGCTGTATTTACACTGATGATCAGCCATCTTTACACTGAAGATCAGCTGTATTTACGCTGAAGTTCAGCTCTATTTACACTGAAGTTCAGCTGAGCTTACACAGAAAAACCACTGTATTTACACTGGTGATGAGATTTATTTACAGTGATGAGCAGCTGTATTTACACTGAAGATCAGCTGTATTTAGACTGATGATCAGTTGTACTACACTGAAGATTAGCTGTATTTACAATGGCCAACAGCAGTATTTAAACTGATGAACAGCTGTATTTAAACGGAAGATCACATGCATTTTCAATGACGATCTGCTGTATTTCCACTGATCATCAGCTGTATTAACAATGACGATCAGCTGTATTTACACTGAAGGTCAGCTATATTTACACTGATGAGGAGCTTGATTTACACTGAAGATCAGTTGTATTTGCACAGCTGATCAGGTGTTTTTACACTGATGAACATCTGTATTTCCACTGAAGATCAGCTGTATTTACAATGAAGATCAGCTGTATTTAAACTGAAAAACAGCTGTATTTACATTGATGATCAGCTATATTTAAACTGAAAAACAGCTGTATTTACACTGATGATCAGCTGTATTTAAACTGAAAAACAGCTGTATTTACACTGAAGATCAGCTGTATTTAAACTGAAAAACCATTGTATTTACATTGATGATCAGCTATATTTACACAGATGATCAGCTGTATTTATACTGAAAATCAGCTGTATTAACACTGATGGTCATCTGTATTTACAGTAAAAAATAGCATTACTTAAACAGCAAATAAGCGGCATTTAAACTGAAAATGAGCTGTATTGCATTAAAGAATAGATGGTATTTCCACTGATGATTAGCGGTTTTTACATCGAAAACCAACTATATTTACACTGAAGATCAGCTGTATTTACACTGAAGACCAGCTCTATTTACACTGATGATCAGCTGTAATTACACTGAAGATCAGCTGTATTTACACTGGAGATCAGCTGTATTTAAACTGTAAAAGAGTTGAATTTACATTTATGATAATCTGTAAGTACACTGATGATCAGCTCTATTTAAACTGATGATCAGCTGTACTTGCACTGAAAAAAATGTGCATTTACACTGCTGATCAGCTGTATTAACACTGAAAGACAGCTGTATTTACACTGCTGATCAGCTGGATTTAAACTGATGATCATAAGTATTTACATTGAAGTTCAGCTGTATATAAACTTACGTTCAGCTGTATTTACACTGATGATCAGCTGTATTTACACTGAAAAAAACTATATTTACACTGATGTTCAGTTGTATTCACACGGCTGATCAGTTGCATTCAGACGGATGATCAGCTGTATTTAAAGTGAAAAACAGCTGTATTTACATTGATGATCAGCTGTATTTACACAGATGATCAGCTGTATTTAAACTGAAAAACAGCTGTATTTACACTGATGATCAGCTGTATTTACACAGATGATCAGCTGTATTTAAACTGAAAAACAGCTGTATTTACATTGATGATCAGCTGTATTTACACTGAGGATCAGCTGTATTTACACTGATGATCAGTTGTATTTACACTGAGGATCAGCTGCATTTACACTGATGATCAGCTGTATTTACACGGATGATCAGTTGTATTTACACTGACGATCAGCTGTATTTACACTAAGTATCTGCTGTATTTACAATGAAAATCAGCTGTTTTTACCCTGAAAAGCAGCTGCATTTACACTGATGATCATCTGTTTTTACACTGATGATCAGCTGCATTGACACTTAAAAACTGCAGAATTTACAAAGATGATCAGCTGTATTTACACTGATGATCAGCCATCTTTACACTGAAGATCAGCTGTATTTACGCTGAAGTTCAGCTGTATTTACACTGAAGTTCCGCTGACCTTACACAGAAAAACAGCTGTATTTACACTGGTGATGAGATTTATTTACATTGAAGATTAGCTGTATTTACACTGGCCAACAGCGGTATTTACACTGATGACCAGCTGTATTAAAACGGAAGATTACATGCATTTTCAATGATGATCCGCTGTATTTCCACTGATCATCAGCTGCATTAACAATGACGTTCAGCTGTATTTACACTGAAGGTCAGCTATATTTACACTGATGAGGAGCTTGATTTACAGTGAAGATCAGTCATATTTGCACAGCTGATCAGTTGTATTTAAACTGACAATCAGCTGTATTTACACTGAAGACGAGTAGCATTTACATTGAAAATCAGCTGCATTTACACTGATGATCAGCTGTATTAATACTGATGATCACTTGCATTTACACTGACAAACAGCTGTATTTACACTGATGATCAGTTGTGTTTACACTGAAAAACAGCAGAATTTACAAAGATAATAAGCTGTATTTACACTGATGATCAGCTGTATTTACGCTGAAGATCAGCTGTCTTTACGCTGAAGTTCAGATGCACTTACACAGAAAAACTGCTGTATTAACACTGGTGATGAGATATTTTTACACTGATGACCAGCTGTATTTAAACAGCAGATCACATGCATTTACACTGATGATAAGCTTTATTTCCACTGATCATCAGCTGTATTTACACTGATGATCGGCTGCAATTACACTGAGAATCAGCGATACTTACACTGAAAAACAGATCAATTTACAATGTTGATAAGCTGTATTTACACTGAAGATGAGCTGTATTTACACTGAAAAAAAAACTATTTTTACACTGATAATCAGCTGTATTTACAATGAAAAAACGCTGTATTTAAAAGGTAAATCAGCTGTATTGACACTGAGCATCAGCGGTATTTACACTGAAAAACATATCAATTTACAATGTTGATCAGCTGTATTTACACTGAAGATCAGCTGTATTTACACTGAAAAAAAGCTGAATTTACACTGATGATCAGAAGCAATTGCACTGCTGATCAGCAGGATTTAAACTGATGATAAGCTGTATTTACACTGAAACTCAGCTGTATTTACACTGATGATCAACTGTACTTACACTGAAAAAAAACTATATTTACACTGATGATCAGCTTTATTTACACTGAAGATCAGCTGTATTTACACTGAAGATCAGTTGTATTTACATTGATAATCAGATGTATTTACACTGATAGTCAGATATATTTACAATGATGATCAGCTGTATTTACAATGAAAAACTGCTTTATTTAAAATGTAAATCAGCTGCATTTACAGTGATGATCAGCTATATTTACACTGATGATCAGCTGTATTTACAATGAAGATCAGCTGTATTTAAACTGAAAAACAGCTATATTTACACTGATGATCATCTGTATTTACACTGATGATCAGCCATTTTACACTGAAGATCATCTGTATTTACGCTGAAGTTCAGCTCTATTTACACTGAAGTTCAGCTGAGCTTACACAGAAAAAACACTGTATTTACACTGGTGATGAGATTTATTTACAGTGATGAGCAGCTGTATTTACACTGAAGATCAGCTGTATTTAGACTGATGATCAGTTGTACTACACTGAAGATTAGCTGTATTTACACTGGCCAACAGCAGTGTTTACACTGATGACCAGCTGTATTTAAACGGAAGATTACATGCATTTTCAATGATGATCCGTTGTATTTCCACTGATCATCAGCTGTATTAACAATGACGATCAGCTGTATTTACACTGAAGGTCAGCTATATTTACACTGATGAGGAGCTTGATTTACACTGAAGATCAGTTGTATTTGCACAGCTGATCAACTGTATTTACACTGATGAACATCTGTATTTCCACTGAAGCTCAGCTGTATTTACACTGATGATCAGCTGTATTTAAAATGAAAAACAGCTGTATTTACATTGATGATCAGCTATATTTACACAGATGATCAGATGTATTTATACTGAAAATCAGCTGTATTAACACTGATGGTCATCTGTATTTACAGTAAAAAATAGCATTACTTAAACAGCAAATAAGCGGAATTTAAACTGAATATGAGCTGTATTTGCATTAAAGAATTGTTGGAATTTACACTGATGATTAGCGGTTTTTACACCGAAAACAAACTGTATTTACCCTGAAGATCAGCTGTATTTACACTGAAGTCCAGCTGTATTTACACTGATGATCAGCTGTAATTACACTGAAGATCAGCTGCATTTACACTGATGATCATCTGTAATTACACTGAAGATCAGCTGTATTTACACTGGAGATCAGCTGTATTTAAACTGTAAAAGAGGTGAATTTACATTTATGATAAGCTGTAAGTACACTGATGATCAGCTCTATTTAAACTGAAGATCAGCTGTATGTATACTGAAAAAAATGTGCATTTACACTGCTGATCAGCTGTATTTAAACTGAAAAACAGCTGTATTTACATTGATGATCAGCTGTATTTACACTGAAGTTCAGCTGTATTTAAACTGAAAAACAGCTATATTTCCACTGATGATCAGCTGTATTTAAACTGAAAAACAGCTATATTTACACTGATGATCAGCTGTATTTACACTGATGATCAGTTGTATTTACACTGAGGATCAGCTGTATTTACACTGATGATCAGTTGTATTTACACTGAGGATCAGCTGTATTTACACTGAAATCAGCTGTATTTACACTGATGATCAGTTGTATTTACACTGAGGATCAGCTGTATTTACTCTGAAGTTCAGCAGTATTTAAACTGAAAAACAGGTATATTTCCACTGATGATCAGCTGTATTTAAACTGAAAAACAGCTATATTTACACTGATGATCAGTTGTATTTAAACTGAAAAACAGCTATATTTACACTGATGATCAGCTGTATTTACACTAATGATCAGCTGTAATTACACTGAAGATCAGCTGTATTTACACTGGAGATCAGCTGTATTTAAACTGTAAAAGAGGTGAATTTACATTTATGATAAGCTGTAAGTACACTGATGATCAGCTCTATTTAAACTGAAGATCAGCTGTATGTATACTGAAAAAAATGTGCATTTACACTGCTGATCAGCTGTATTAACACTGAAAGACAGCTGTATTTAACTGCTGATCAGCTGGATTTAAACTGATGATCAGCAGTATTTACATTGAAGTTCAGCTGTATTTAAACCTACGTTCAGCTGTATTTACACTGATGATCAGCTGTATTTATACTGAAAAAAACTATATTTACAATGATGTTCAGCTGTATTCACACGGCTGATCAGTTGCATTTACACTGATGATCAGCTGTATTTAAACTGAAAAACAGCTGTATTTACATTGATGATCAGCTGTATTTACACTGAAGTTCAGCTGTATTTAAACTGAAAAACAGGTATATTTCCACTGATGATCAGCTGTATTTAAACTGAAAAACAGCTTTATTTACACTGATGATCAGCTGTATTTACACTGATGATCAGTTGTATTTACACTGATGATCAGTTGTATTTACACTGAGGATCAACGGTATTTACACTGATGATCAGTTGTATTTACACTGAAAATCAGCTGTATTTACACTGATTATCAGCTGTATTTACACTGAAGTTCAGCAGTATTTAAACTGAAAAACAGGTATATTTCCACTGATGATCAGCTGTATTTAAACTGAAAAACAGCTATATTTACACTGATGATCAGTTGTATTTAAACTGAAAAACAGCTATATTTACACTGATGATCAGTTGTATTTAAACTGAAAAACAGCTATATTTACACTGATGATCAGTTGTAATTACACTGAAGATCAGCTGTATTTACACTGGAGATCAGCTGTATTTAAACTGTAAAAGAGGTGAATTTACATTTATGATAAGCTGTAAGTACACTGATGATCAGCTCTATTTAAACTGAAGATCAGCTGTATGTATACTGAAAAAAATGTGCATTTACACTTCTGATCAGCTGTATTAACACTGAAAGACAGCTGTATTTACACTGCTGATCAGCTGGATTTAAACTGATGATCAGCAGTATTTACATTGAAGTTCAGCTATAATTTAAAACTTACGTTCAAGCTGTATTTACACTGATGATCAGCTGTATTTACACTGAAAAAAACTATATTTACACTGATGTTCAGCTGTATTCACACGGCTGATCAGTTGCATTTACACTGATGATCAGCTGTATTTAAACTGAAAAACAGCTGTATTTACATTGATGATCAGCTGTATTTACACAGATGATCAGCTGTATTTAAACTGAAAAACAGCTGTATTTACATTGATGATCAGCTGTATTTACAATGAAGTTCAGCTGTATTTAAACTGAAAAACAGGTATATTTCCACTGATGATCAGCTGTATTTAAACTGAAAAACAGCTATACTTACACTGATGATCAGTTGTATTTAAACTGTAAAACAGCTATATTTACACTGATGATCAGCTGTATTTACACTGATGATCAGTTTGTATTTACACTGATGATCAGTTGTATTTACACTGAGGATCAGCTGTATTTACACTGATGTTCAGTTGTATTTACACTGAGGATCAGCTGTAGTTACACTGATGATCAGCTGTATTTACACTGATGATCAGCTGTATTTCACTGATGATCAGGTGTATTTACACTGAAATCAGCTGTATTTACACTGATGATCAGTTGTATTTACCACTGATGATCAGCTGTATTTAACTGAAAAAGAGCTGAATTTACACTGATGATAAGCTGCATTAACACTGATGATCAGCTTCATTGACACTTAAAAACTGCAGAATTTACAAACATTGATCAGCTGTATTTACACTGCTGATCAGCCATCTTTACACTGAAGATCAGCTGTATTTACGCTGAAGTTCAGCTCTATTTACACTGAAGTTTAGCTGAGCTTACACAGAAAAACGCTGTATTTACACTGGTGATGAGATTTATTTACAGTGATGAGCAGCTGTATTTACACTGAAGATCAGCTGTATTTAGACTGATGATCAGTTGTACTACACTGAAGTTCTGTTGTATTTACACTGAAGTTCAGCTGTATTTACACTGAAGTTGAGCTGAGCTTATAACAGAAAAGCAGCTGTATTTACAATGGTGATGAGAATTTATTTACAGTGATGAGCAGCTGTATTTACACATGAAGATCAGCTGTATTTAGACTGATGATCAGTTGCACTACACTGAAGGTTAGCGGTATTTACACTGGCCAACAGCAAGTATTTACACTGATGACCAGCTGTATTTAAACGGAAGATCACATACATTTTCAATGATGATCCACTGTATTTCCACTGATCATCAGCTGTATTAACAATGATGATCATCTGTATTTACACTGATGAACAGCTGTATTTACACTGATGAGGAGCTTGATTTACACTGAAGATCAGTTGTATTTTGCACTGCTGATCAGCTGTATTTAAAACTGACAATCAGCTGTATTTACACTGAAGTCGAGCAGCACTTTACACTGATGATCAGCTGCATTTACACTGATGATCAGCTGTACTTACACTGATGATAAGCTGTATTTACACGGCTGATCAGCTGTATTTACACTGATGAAACATTTGTATTTCCGCTGAAGATCAGCTGTATTTACACTGAAGATCAGCTGTATTTAAACTGACAAACAGGTGTATTTACACTGATAATCAGCTGTATTTAAACTGAAAAAGAGCTGAATTTACACTGACAGTAAGCTGTATTTACATTGAATGATCAGCTGTATTTACACTGAAAGAAAGCTGTATTTACACTGCTGATCAGCTGGATTTAAACTGATGATCAGCAGTATTTGCATTGAAGTTCAGCTCTATTTAAACTTATGTTCAGCTGTACTTACACTGATGATCAGCTGTACTTACACTGAAAAAACTATATTTACACTGATGTTCAGCTGTATTCACACGGCTGATCAGTTGTATTTACACTGATGATCAGTTGTATTTCCACTGAAGATCAGCTGTATTTAAACTGAAAAACAGCTGTATTTACATTGATGATCAGCTGTATTTACACTAATGATCAGCTGTATTTCCAGTAAAAAATAGCAGGATTTAAACTGCAAATCAGCTGCATTTACACTGAAAATTGGCTGTATTTGCAATAAAAATCAGTTGGGATTTACACTGATGATCAGCGGTTTTTACACTGAAAAACATCTGTATTTACTCTGAAGATCAGCTGTATTGATGCTGATGATCAGCTGTATTTAAACTGAAAAAAGCTGAATTTACACTGATGGTAAGCTGTATTTACACTGATGATCAGCTGTATTTACACTGAAGACCAGCAGGATATACATTGACGATCAGCTTTATTTACACTAAGTATCTGCTGTATTACAATGAAAATCAGCTGTTTTTACCCTGAAAAGCAGCTGCATTTGCACTGATGATAAGCTGTATTAACACTGATGATCAGCTGCATTGACACTTAAAAACTGCAGAATTTACAAAGATGATCAGCTGTATTTACACTGATGATCAGCCATCTTTTCACTGAAGATCAGCTGTATTTACGCTGAAGTTCAGCTGTATTTTCACTGAAGTTCAGCTGAGCTTACACAGAAAAACAGCTGTATTTACACTGGTGATGAGATTTATTTACATTGAAGATTGGCTTTATTTACACTGGCCAACATCGGTATTTACACTGATGACCAGCTGTATTAAAACGGAAGATTACATGCATTTTCAATGATGATCCTCTGTATTTCCACTGATCATCAGCTGCATTAACAATGACGTTCAGCTGTATTTACACTGAAGGTCAGCTATATTTACACTGATGAGGAGCTTGATTTACAGTGAAGATCAGTCATATTTGCACAGCTGATCAGCTGTATTTAAACTGATAATCAGCTGTATTTACATTGAAGACGAGTAGCATTTACATTGAAAATCAGCTGCATTTACACTGATGATCAGTTGTATTAATACTGATGATCACTTGCATTTACACTGACAAACAGCTGTATTTACACTGATGATCAGTTGTGTTTACACTGAAAAACAGCAGAATTTACAAAGATAATAAGCTGTATTTACACTGATGATCAGCTGTATTTACGCTGAAGATCAGCTGTCTTTACGCTGAAGTTCAGATGCACTTACACAGAAAAACTGCTGTATTAACACTGGTGATGAGATATTATTACACTGATGACCAGCTGTATTTAAACAGCAGATCACATGCATTTATACTGATGATAAGCTTTATTTCCACTGATCATCAGCTGTATTTACACTGATGATCGGCTGCAATTACACTGAGAATCAGCGATATTTACACTGAAAAACAGATCAATTTACAATGTTGATAAGCTGTATTTACACTGAAGATGAGCTGTATTTACACTGAAAAAAAACTATTTTTACACTGATAATCAGCTGTATTTACAATGAAAAAACGCTGCATTTAAAAGGTAAATCAGCTGTATGACACTGAGCATCAGCGGTATTTACACTGAAAACATATCAATTTACAATGTTGATAAGCTGTATTTACACTGAAGATCAGAAGCAATTGCACTGTGATCAGCTGGATTTAACTGATGATAAGCTGTACTTACACTGAAACTCAGCTGTATTTACACTGATGATCAACTGTACTTACACTGAAAAAACTATATTTACACTGATGATCAGCTTTATTTACACTGAAGATCAGCTGTATTTACCTGAAGATCAGCTGTATTTACATTGATAATCAGATGTATTTACACTGATAGATATATTTACAATGATGATCAGCTGTATTTACAATGACAAAACTGCTTTATTTACAATGTAAATCAGCTGTATTTACAAGTGATGATCAGCTAAATTTACACTGATGATCAGCTGTATTTACAATGAAGATCAGCTGTATTTAAACTGAAAAAAACAGCTATATCTACACTGATGATCAGCTGTATTTCATTAATGTTCAGCTGTATTTCCAGTAAAAAAAAATTAGCAGGATTTAAACTGCATATAAGCTGCACTTACAATGAAAATTGACTGTATTTGCAATAAAGATCAGCTGGGATTTACACTGATGATCAGCGGTTTTTACACTGAAAGACATCTGTATTTACTCTGAAGATCAGCTGTATTGATGCTGATGATGCTGTATTTAAACTGAAAAAGAGCTGAATTTACAGTGATGATAAGCTGTAATTTACACTGAAGACCAGCAGGATTTACACTGATGATCAGCTGTATTTACACTAAGTATCTCTGTATTTACAATGAAAATCAGATGTTTTTACCCTGAAAAGCAGCTGCATTTACACTGATGATAAGCTATATTAACACTGATGATCAGATGTGTTTACACTGAAAAACAGCAGAATTTACAAAGATAATAAGCTGTATTTACACTGAAGCTCAGCTGTATTTACACTGAAGATCAGCTGTATTTCACTGGCCAGCAGCGGTATTTAACTGATGACCAGCTGTATTTAAACGGAAGATTACATGCATTTTCAATGATGATCCGCTGTATTTCCACTGATCATCAGCTGTATTAACAATGATGATCAGCTGTATTTACACTGAAGGTCAGCAATATTTACACTGATCATCAGCTGTATTAACAATGACAATCAGCTGTATTTACACTGAAGGTCAGCTATATTTACACTGATGAGGAGCTTGATTTACACTGAAGATCAGTTGTATTTGCACAGCTGATCAGCTGTGTTTAAGCTGACGATCAGCTGTATTTACACTGAAAATTAGCTGCATTTACACTGATGATCAGCTGTATTAATACTGATGATAAGCTGCATTTACACTGACAAACAGCTACATTTACACTGATGATCAGTTGTGTTTACACTGAAAAACAGCAGAATTTACAAAGATAATAAGATGTATTTACACTGAAGATTAGCTGTATTTACACTGAAGATCAGCAGTATTTAAACTGAAAAACAGGTATATTTCCACTGATGATCAGCTGTATTTAAACTGAAAAACAGCTATATTTACACTGATGATCAGTTGTATTTAAACTGAAAAACAGCTATATTTACACTGATGATCAGTTGTATTTAAACTGAAAAACAGCTATATTTACACTGATGATCAGTTGTAATTACACTGAAGATCAGCTGTATTTACACTGGAGATCAGCTGTATTTAAACTGTAAAAGAGGTGAATTTACATTTATGATAAGCTGTAAGTACACTGATGATCAGCTCTATTTAAACTGAAGATCAGCTGTATGTATACTGAAAAAAATGTGCATTTACACTTCTGATCAGCTGTATTAACACTGAAAGACAGCTGTATTTACACTGCTGATCAGCTGGATTTAAACTGATGATCAGCAGTATTTACATTGAAGTTCAGCTATATTTAAACTTACGTTCAGCTGTATTTACACTGATGATCAGCTGTATTTACACTGAAAAAAACTATATTTACACTGATGTTCAGCTGTATTCACACGGCTGATCAGTTGCATTTACACTGATGATCAGCTGTATTTAAACTGAAAAACAGCTGTATTTACATTGATGATCAGCTGTATTTACACAGATGATCAGCTGTATTTAAACTGAAAAACAGCTGTATTTACATTGATGATCAGCTGTATTTACAATGAAGTTCAGCTGTATTTAAACTGAAAAACAGGTATATTTCCACTGATGATCAGCTGTATTTAAACTGAAAAACAGCTATACTTACACTGATGATCAGTTGTATTTAAACTGTAAAACAGCTATATTTACACTGATGATCAGCTGTATTTACACTGATGATCAGTTGTATTTACACTGATGATCAGTTGTATTTACACTGAGGATCAGCTGTATTTACACTGATGTTCAGTTGTATTTACACTGAGGATCAGCTGTAGTTACACTGATGATCAGCTGTATTTACACTGATGATCAGCTGTATTTACACTGATGATCAGGTGTATTTACACTGAAATCAGCTGTATTTACACTGATGATCAGTTGTATTTACACTGATGATCAGCTGTATTTAAACTGAAAAAGAGCTGAATTTACACTGATGATAAGCTGCATTAACACTGATGATCAGCTTCATTGACACTTAAAAACTGCAGAATTTACAAACATGATCAGCTGTATTTACACTGCTGATCAGCCATCTTTACACTGAAGATCAGCTGTATTTACGCTGAAGTTCAGCTCTATTTACACTGAAGTTTAGCTGAGCTTACACAGAAAAACCGCTGTATTTACACTGGTGATGAGATTTATTTACAGTGATGAGCAGCTGTATTTACACTGAAGATCAGCTGTATTTAGACTGATGATCAGTTGTAATACACTGAAGTTCAGTTGTATTTACACTGAAGTTCAGCTGTATTTACACTGAAGTTGAGCTGAGCTTATACAGAAAAGCAGCTGTATTTACACTGGTGATGAGATTTATTTACAGTGATGAGCAGCTGTATTTACACTGAAGATCAGCTGTATTTAGACTGATGATCAGTTGCACTACACTGAAGGTTAGCAGTATTTACACTGGCCAACAGCAGTATTTACACTGATGACCAGCTGTATTTAAACGGAAGATCACATACATTTTCAATGATGATCCACTGTATTTCCACTGATCATCAGCTGTATTAACAATGATGATCATCTGTATTTACACTGATGATCAGCTGTATTTACACTGATGAGGAGCTTGATTTACACTGAAGATCAGTTGTATTTGCACTGCTGATCAGCTGTATTTAAACTGACAATCAGCTGTATTTACACTGAAGTCGAGCAGCATTTACACTGATGATCAGCTGCATTTACACTGATGATCAGCTGTACTTACACTGATGATAAGCTGTATTTACACGGCTGATCAGCTGTATTTACACTGATGAACATTTGTATTTCCGCTGAAGATCAGCTGTATTTACACTGAAGATCAGCTGTATTTAAACTGAAAAACAGGTGTATTTACACTGATAATCAGCTGTATTTAAACTGAAAAAGAGCTGAATTTACACTGACAGTAAGCTGTATTTACATTGATGATCAGCTGTATTTACACTGAAAGAAAGCTGTATTTACACTGCTGATCAGCTGGATTTAAACTGATGATCAGCAGTATTTGCATTGAAGTTCAGCTCTATTTAAACTTATGTTCAGCTGTACTTACACTGATGATCAGCTGTACTTACACTGAAAAAACTATATTTACACTGATGTTCAGCTGTATTCACACGGCTGATCAGTTGTATTTACAATGATGATCAGTTGTATTTCCACTGAAGATCAGCTGTATTTAAACTGAAAAACAGCTGTATTTACATTGATGATCAGCTGTATTTACACTAATGATCAGCTGTATTTCCAGTAAAAAATAGCAGGATTTAAACTGCAAATCAGCTGCATTTACACTGAAAATTGGCTGTATTTGCAATAAAAATCAGTTGGGATTTACACTGATGATCAGCGGTTTTTACACTGAAAAACATCTGTATTTACTCTGAAGATCAGCTGTATTGATGCTGATGATCAGCTGTATTTAAACTGAAAAAAGCTGAATTTACACTGATGGTAAGCTGTATTTACACTGATGATCAGCTGTATTTACACTGAAGACCAGCAGGATTTACATTGACGATCAGCTTTATTTACACTAAGTATCTGCTGTATTTACAATGAAAATCAGCTGTTTTTACCCTGAAAAGCAGCTGCATTTGCACTGATGATAAGCTGTATTAACACTGATGATCAGCTGCATTGACACTTAAAAACTGCAGAATTTACAAAGATGATCAGCTGTATTTACACTGATGATCAGCCATCTTTACACTGAAGATCAGCTGTATTTACGCTGAAGTTCAGCTGTATTTACACTGAAGTTCAGCTGAGCTTACACAGAAAAACAGCTGTATTTACACTGGTGATGAGATTTATTTACATTGAAGATTGGCTTTATTTACACTGGCCAACATCGGTATTTACACTGATGACCAGCTGTATTAAAACGGAAGATTACATGCATTTTCAATGATGATCCGCTGTATTTCCACTGATCATCAGCTGCATTAACAATGACGTTCAGCTGTATTTACACTGAAGGTCAGCTATATTTACACTGATGAGGAGCTTGATTTACAGTGAAGATCAGTCATATTTGCACAGCTGATCAGCTGTATTTAAACTGATAATCAGCTGTATTTACATTGAAGACGAGTAGCATTTACATTGAAAATCAGCTGCATTTACACTGATGATCAGCTGTATTAATACTGATGATCACTTGCATTTACACTGACAAACAGCTGTATTTACACTGATGATCAGTTGTGTTTACACTGAAAAACAGCAGAATTTACAAAGATAATAAGCTGTATTTACACTGATGATCAGCTGTATTTACGCTGAAGATCAGCTGTCTTTACGCTGAAGTTCAGATGCACTTACACAGAAAAACTGCTGTATTAACACTGGTGATGAGATATTTTTACACTGATGACCAGCTGTATTTAAACAGCAGATCACATGCATTTATACTGATGATAAGCTTTATTTCCACTGATCATCAGCTGTATTTACACTGATGATCGGCTGCAATTACACTGAGAATCAGCGATATTTACACTGAAAAACAGATCAATTTACAATGTTGATAAGCTGTATTTACACTGAAGATGAGCTGTATTTACACTGAAAAAAAACTATTTTTACACTGATAATCAGCTGTATTTACAATGAAAAAACGCTGCATTTAAAAGGTAAATCAGCTGTATTGACACTGAGCATCAGCGGTATTTACACTGAAAAACATATCAATTTACAATGTTGATAAGCTGTATTTACACTGAAGATCAGAAGCAATTGCACTGCTGATCAGCTGGATTTAAACTGATGATAAGCTGTACTTACACTGAAACTCAGCTGTATTTACACTGATGATCAACTGTACTTACACTGAAAAAAACTATATTTACACTGATGATCAGCTTTATTTACACTGAAGATCAGCTGTATTTACACTGAAGATCAGCTGTATTTACATTGATAATCAGATGTATTTACACTGATAGATATATTTACAATGATGATCAGCTGTATTTACAATGAAAAACTGCTTTATTTAAAATGTAAATCAGCTGTATTTACAGTGATGATCAGCTAAATTTACACTGATGATCAGCTGTATTTACAATGAAGATCAGCTGTATTTAAACTGAAAAACAGCTATATCTACACTGATGATCAGCTGTATTTACATTAATGTTCAGCTGTATTTCCAGTAAAAAAAAATTAGCAGGATTTAAACTGCAAATAAGCTGCACTTACAATGAAAATTGACTGTATTTGCAATAAAGATCAGCTGGGATTTACACTGATGATCAGCGGTTTTTACACTGAAAGACATCTGTATTTACTCTGAAGATCAGCTGTATTGATGCTGATGATGCTGTATTTAAACTGAAAAAGAGCTGAATTTACAGTGATGATAAGCTGTATTTACACTGAAGACCAGCAGGATTTACACTGATGATCAGCTGTATTTACACTAAGTATCTCTGTATTTACAATGAAAATCAGATGTTTTTACCCTGAAAAGCAGCTGCATTTACACTGATGATAAGCTATATTAACACTGATGATCAGATGTGTTTACACTGAAAAACAGCAGAATTTACAAAGATAATAAGCTGTATTTACACTGAAGCTCAGCTGTATTTACACTGAAGATCAGCTGTATTTACACTGGCCAGCAGCGGTATTTAAACTGATGACCAGCTGTATTTAAACGGAAGATTACATGCATTTTCAATGATGATCCGCTGTATTTCCACTGATCATCAGCTGTATTAACAATGATGATCAGCTGTATTTACACTGAAGGTCAGCAATATTTACACTGATCATCAGCTGTATTAACAATGACAATCAGCTGTATTTACACTGAAGGTCAGCTATATTTACACTGATGAGGAGCTTGATTTACACTGAAGATCAGTTGTATTTGCACAGCTGATCAGCTGTGTTTAAGCTGACGATCAGCTGTATTTACACTGAAAATTAGCTGCATTTACACTGATGATCAGCTGTATTAATACTGATGATAAGCTGCATTTACACTGACAAACAGCTACATTTACACTGATGATCAGTTGTGTTTACACTGAAAAACAGCAGAATTTACAAAGATAATAAGATGTATTTACACTGAAGATTAGCTGTATTTACACTGAAGATCAGTTGTATTTACACTGATGATCAGGTGTATTTACACTGAGGATCACCTGTATTTACACTGAAGTTCAGCAGTATTTAAACTGAAAAACAGCTATATTTACACTGATGATCAGTTGTATTTAAACTGAAAAACAGATATATTTACACTGATGATCAGCTGTATTTACACTGATGATCAGGTGTATTTACACTGAAATCAGCTGTATTTACACTGATGATCAGTTGTATTTACACTGATGATCAGCTGTATTTAAACTGAAAAATAGCTGCATTTACACTGATGATAAGCGTCATTTACACTGATGATCAGATGTATTTACACGGAAAATGAAGTGTATTTACACAAATGATCAACTGTACTTATACTGAAAAGCGGCTGTATTTAGAATGAAGATGAGTTGTATTTACAGTGATGAACAGCTGCATTTACATTGATGATAAGTTGCATTTACAGACTGAAGATCAGCTGCATTTACACTGATAAAACATCTGTTTTTGCACTGAAGATCAACAGTAATTACACTGAAAAACTGCTGGAAGGACAGCTGGGTTTACAGTGATGATCAGCTGTATTTACAATGATGATTAGGTGTATATACAATGATGATCAGCTGTAGTTATTCTTAAAAACACCAGTATTTACACTGAATTTCAGCTGTATATGCACTGAACAACACCTGCATTTACAGTGATGATAAGCTGTATTTACACTGATGATCAGCTGTATTTTTACTGAAAAACAGGTGTATTTACCATGATGATGAGTTGTATTTAGACTGATGATAATCTATATTTACACTGAACAACAGCTGCATTTTCACTGATGATCAGCTGTATCACACTGAAAATCAGGTGTTATTACACTGAAGATGAGGTGTATAAACACTGATGATCAGCTGTATTTACCCAATGATAAGCTGTATTTACATTGAAAAACAGGTGCATTTACACTGAAGATCACCTGTATTTACATTAATTATAAGTTGTATTTACCATGACGATGAGCTCTATCTACACTGATGATAAGCTGTATTTACACTGAAAAATCAGCTGTATTTGCATTGAAGTTCAGCTGTATTTACACTGCAAAACAGCTGCATTTACACTGATGATCAGCTGTATTTACACTGATGATCAGTTGGATTCGCACTGCAAAACAGCTGCATTTAGACAGATGATAATCTTCATTTACACTGGTGATCAGCTGTATTTAATCTCAAAAACACTTGTATTTACACTGAAATTCAGCTGTATTTGCACTGAGAAACACCTGCATTCACAATGATGACAGCTGTATTTAAACTGACGATCAGGGGTATTTACAATGATGATAAGCTTTATTTACCATGATGAGTTGGTGTATATACAATGATGATCTGCTGTATTTATTCTCAAAAGCACCTGTATTTACACTGAATTTCAGCTGTATTTGCACTGAGCAGCACCTGCATTTAAAATGATGATAAGCTGTATTTACGCTGATGATCAGCTGTATTTACACTGTAGATCAACTGTATTTACACTGAAAAACAGGTGTATTTACCATGATGATGAGCTGTATTTAGACTGATGACATGCTGTATTTTCACTGAAAAATCAACTGTATTTACACTGAAGATCAGCTGTATTTACATTGCAAAAAAACCTGCATTTGCAGTGAAGATTACTTGTATTTACGCTGATGATCAGCTGTATTTACACTTAAAAACAGCTGCATTTACACTGATGATAAGCTGTATTTACACTTAAAAACAGCTGCATTTACACTGATGATAAGCGTCATTTACACTGGTGATCAGCTGTATTTACACTGAAAATGAAGTGTATGCAAATGATCACATGTAATTATACTGAAAATCGGCTGTATTTAGAATGAAGATGAGTTGTATTTACAGTGATGAACAGCTGCATTTACACTGATGATAGTTGCATTTACACTGATAAAACATCTGTTTTTGCACTGAAGATCAACTGTAATTACACTGAAAAACTGCTGTATTTACCCGGAAGGACAGCTATGTTTATAATGATGATCAGCTGTATTTAAACTGACGATCCGTTGTATTTACAATGATGATAAGCTTTATTTACCATGATGATTAGGTGTATATACACTGATGATCAGCTGTATTTATTCTCAAAAACACCTGTATTTACAGTGAATTTCAGCTGTATTTGCACTGAGAAACACCTGCATTTACAGTGATGATCAGCTGTATTTACATTGATGGTCAGCTGTATTTACACTGAACAACAGTTGCATTTTCACTGATGATCAGCTGTATTCACACTGAAAATCAGCTGTAATTACACCAAAGATGAGGTGTATAAACACTGATGATCAGCTGTATTTACATTGAAAAACAGGTGCATTTACACTGATGAGCATCTGTATTTACACTAATGATAAGCTGTATTTACCATGATGATGAGATGTATTTACACTGATGATCAGCTGTATTTACACTGAAAAATCAGCTGTATTTACACTGAAGTTCATCTGTATTTACACTGCAAAGCACCTGCATTTTCAGGGATGATACACGGTATTTATACTGATGATCAGCTGTATTTACACATCAAAACACCTGCATTTACACGGATGATCAGCTGTATTTACATTGATAAACAGTTGTATTGACACTGATGATTAGGTGTATTTAGACTGATGAGCAGTGGTATTTACCCTGATGATAAGATGTATTTATACTGCTGAGCAGTGGTATTTACACTTTTGATCAGCTGTATTTACTCTGATAAACAGTTGTATTGACACTGATGATCAGTTGTATTTAGACTGATGAGCAGTGATATTTACACTGATGATCAGTGGTATTTACCCTGATGATAAGATGTATTTATACTGATGAGCGGTGTTATTTACACTGATGATCAGCTGTATTTACTCTGAAATACAGCTGCAATTACAATGATCAGCTGTAATTACACTGATGATCAGCTGTATTTACTCTGAAATACAGCTGCAATTACAATGATCAGCTGTAATTACACTGAAAATCAACTGTATTTACACTGAAGTTGAGGCGCATTTAGACTGATGATCAGCTGTTTTTACACTGATTATCAGCTGTTTTTACACTGATGATCAGCTGTCTTTACACGGCAAGAAGCCTATATTTACATTGTAGATGAGTTCTATTTTCACTGATGATCAGCTGCATTTAAACTGATGATCAGTTGTATTTTTATTGATAACAGCTGCATTTACAATGATGATCAGCTGTATTTTCATTGAAAGTCAGCTGAATTTACACTGAAGATGACGTGTATATACACTGAAGATCAGTTGTATTTACACTGAAGATCAGCTGTATTTACACTGATGATCAGCTGTATTTACACTGATGATCAGCTGTATTTACACTGAAGATCAGCTGTATTTACACTGAGGATCAGCTGTATTTACACTGAAGATCAGCTGTATTTACACTGATGATCAGCTGTATTTACACTGAAGATCAGCTGTATTTACACTGATGATCAGCTGTATTTTCACTGATGATCAGCTGTATTTTCATTGAAAGTCAGCTGAATTTACACTGAAGATGACGTGTATATACACTGATGATCAGCTGTATTTACACTGATGATCAGCTGTATTTACACTGAAGATCAGCTGTATTTACACTGATGATCAGCTATATTTTCACTGATGATCAGCTGTATTTTCATTGAAAGTCAGCTGAATTTACACTGAAGATGACGTGTATATACACTGAAGGTCAGCTGTATTTACACTGAAGATCAGCTGTATTTACACTGATGATCAGCAGTATTTACACTGATAAACAGTTGTATTGACACTGATGATCAGGTGTATTTAGACTGATGAGCGGTGTTATTTACACTGATGATCAGCTGTATTTACTCTGAAATACAGCTGCAATTACAATGATCAGCTGTAATTACACTGAAAATCAGCTGTATTTACACTGAAGTTGAGGCGCATTTAGACTGATGATCAGCTGTTTTTACACTGATTATCAGCTGTTTTTACACTGATGATCAGCTGTCTTTACACGGCAAGAAGCCTATATTTACATTGTAGATGAGTTCTATTTTCACTGATGATCAGCTGCATTTAAACTGATGATCAGTTGTATTTTTATTGATAACAGCTGCATTTACAATGATGATCAGCTGTATTTTCATTGAAAGTCAGCTGAATTTACACTGAAGATGACGTGTATATACACTGAAGATCAGTTGTATTTACACTGAAGATCAGTTGTATTTACACTGATGATCAGCTGTATTTACACTGATGATCAGCTGTATTTACACTGAAGATCAGCTGTATTTACACTGATGATCAGCTGTATTTACACTGAAGATCAGCTGTATTTACACTGATGATCAGCTGTATTTTCACTGATGATCAGCTGTATTTTCATTGAAAGTCAGCTGAATTTACACTGAAGATGACGTGTATATACACTGAAGATCAGCTGTATTTACACTGAAGATCAGCTGTATTAACACTGAAGATCAGCTGTATTTACACTGATGATCAGCTGTATTTTCACTGATGATCATCTGTATTTACACTGAAGATCAGCTGTACTTACACTGATGATCAGCTGTATTTACACTGAAGATCAGCTCAATTTGAACGGATGATCATTTGTATTTAAATTGAAAAAACGTTGCATTTACACTGAAGTTTAGCTGTATTTACACTGAAAAACAGCTGTGTTGAGACTGATGATCAGTTGTATTTACACTGATGAGCAGTGGTAGTTACACTGTTAATCAGCTGTATTTACTCTGAAATACAGCTGCATTTACAATGATGACCAGCTGTAATTACATTGAAAATCAGTTGTATTTACACTGAAGTTGAGTTGTATTTACACTGTTGATCAGCTGTATTTACTCTGAAGTTGAGGTGCTCTATTTGAACTGATGATCATTTGTATTTAAATTGAAAAAATATTGCATTTACACTGAAGATCATTTACTCTGAAAAACAGCTGTGTTGACGCTGATGATCAGCTGTATTTACACTGAAGATCAGCTGTATTTACACTGATGAGCAGTGGTATTTACACTGATGATCAGCTGTATTTACACTGATGAGCAGTGGTATTTACCCTGATGATCATATGTATTTACACTGATGATCAGTGGTATTTACCCTGATGATAAGATGCATTTATACTGATGAGCAGTGGTATTTACACTTTTGATCAGCTGTATTTACTCTGATAAACAGTTGTATTGACACTGATGATCAGTTGTATTTAGACTGATGAGCAGTGGTATTTACACTGATGATCAGCTGTATTTACTCTGAAATACAGCTGCAATTACAATGATTAGCTGTAATTACACGGAAAATCAGCTGAATTTACACTGAAGTTGAGGTGCATTTAGACTGATGATCAGCTGTTTTTACATTGATTATCTGCTGTATTTACACTGATGATCAGCTGGCTTTACACGGAAAGACAGCTATATTTACACTGTAGATGAGTTTTATTTTCACTGATGATCAGCTGTATTTACACTGATGATCAGTTGTTTTTTTATTGATAACAGCTGTATTTACACTGAAGATCAGCTGTATTTTCACTGATGATCAGCTGTATTTACACTGAAGATCAGCTGTATTTACACTGAATATCAGCTCTCTTTGAACTGATGATCATTTGTATTTAAATTGAAAAACAGTTGCATTTTTATGGAAGATCAGCTGTATTTACTCTGGAAAACAGCTGTGTTGACACTGATGATCAGATGTATTTATACTGAAAAACAGCTGTATTTACACTGATGATCAGCTGTATTTACACTGAAAAACAGCTGCATTTACAATTATGATAAGCTGTATTTACTCTGAAAAACAGTTGTGTTGACACTCATGATCAGCTGTATTTATACTGATGATCAGTTGTATTTACATTGATGATCAGCTGTATTTACACTAATGATCGGCAGTATTTACTTCCTAAAACTGATGCATTTAGACTGATGATCAGCTGTGTTTACACACTTCATCCGTTGTATTTTCACTGATGATCAGCCCTTTCTACACTGAAGTTCAGCTGTTCTTACACTGAAAAACAGTTGTATTGACAGTGACGATCAGCTGTATTTACACTGAGGATAATCTGTATTTACACTGAAAAATCACCTGTACTTACACTGAAGTTCAGCTGTATTTACGCTGCAAAACACCTGCATTTCCTGGGATGATAAGCTGTATTTACACTGATGATCAGCTGTTTTTACACTGATGATGAGCTGGGTTTGCACTGCAAAACAGCTGCATTTAGACTGATGATGATCGTCATTTACAATGATGATAAACTGCATTTAATCTCAAAAACAACTGTATTTGCAATGAGAAACACCTGTATCTACAGTGATGATAAGCTGTATTTACACTGATGATCAGCTGTACTTACACTGATGATCAGCTGTATTTACACTGAAGATCAGCTGTATTTACACTGATGATCAGCTCTATTTACACTGAAGATCAGCTGTATTTACACTGAAGATCAGCTCTATTTGAACTGAAGATCATTTGTATTTAAATTGAAAAACAGTTGCATTTTTATGGACGATCAGCTGTATTTACTCTGAAAAAAAGTTGTGTTGACACTGATGATCACATGTATTTATACTGATGAGCAATGGTATTTACACTGTTGATCAGCTGTATTTACTCTGAAATAAAGCTGCATTTACAATGATGACCAGCTGTAATTACACTGAAAATCAGCTGTATTTACAATGAAGTTGAGGTATATTTACACTGATGATCAGCTGTATTTACACTGATGATCAGCTGCCTTTACACAGAAAGATGGCTATATTTACACTGTAGATGAGTTGTATTTTCACTGATGATCAGCTGTATTTACACTGATGATCAGCTGTATTTACACTGAATTTTAGCTGTATTTATACTGAATTTCAACTGTGTTTAGACTGATGATCAGCTGTATTTATACTGAAAAACAGTTGCATTTACACTGAAGTTCAGCTGCGTTTACAATGATGATCAACTGTATTCGCACTGATGATCAGCTGAATTTACACTGATGATAAGCTGTATTTACCATGATGATTACGTGTATATACACTGATGATCAGCTGTATTTATACTGAAAAACATGCTGTATTTGCACTGAAGTTCCGCTGTACTTGCACTGAGAAACACCTGCATTTACAGTGATGATAAGCTGTATTTACACTGATGATCAGCTGTATTTACACTGTAGATGAGGTGTGTATACACTGATGATCAGCGGTACTTACACTGAAGTTCAGCTGAATTTACACTGAAGATCAACTCTAATTGAACTGATGATCATTTGTATTTTCATAGAAAAAAACAGCTGTATTTACACTGATAATCAGCTGAATTTACACTGAAAAACTGCTGTATTTACACGGAATGTCAGCTGGGTTTACGATGATGATCAGCTGTATTTAAACTGACGATCAGCTGTATGTACACTGATGATAAACTTTATTTACCATGATGATTAGGTGCATATGCACTGATGATCAACTGTATTTATTCTCAAAAACAACTGTATTTACACAGAGGTTCAGCTGTATTTGCACTGAGAATCACCTGCATTTACAGTGATGATAAGCTGTATTTACACAGATGATCAGCTGTATTTACAGTGAAGATGAGCTCTATTTGAACTGATGATCATTAGTATTTTCACTGAAAAACAGCTGTATTGACACTGATGATCAGCTGTATTTACACTGATGATAAGCTGTATTTACACTGAAAATCAGCTGTACTTACACTGAAGTTCAGCTGTATTTACACTGCAAAAAACTTGCATTTCCTGGGATGATAAGATGTATTTACTGAATTTACTGAAAAACTGCTGCATTTTCACTGATGATCAGCTGTATTTACACTGATGATCAGCTGTGTTTACACGGAAAGACAGCTATATTTACACTGTAGATGAGTTGTATTTTGACTGATGATCAGCTGTATTTACACTGAAGTTCAGCTCTATTTAAATTGATTATCAGCTGTATTTTCACTGCAAATCAGCTGAATGTACACTGAAGATGACGTGTATATACACTGATGATCAGCTGTATTTACACTGAAGATCACCTCTCTTTGAACTGATGATCATTTGTATTTAAATAGTAAAACAGTTGCATTTTTATGAAAGATCAGCTGTGTTTACACTGAAAAACAGCTGTGTTGACACGGATGATCAGATGTATTTGCAGTGATGAGCAGTGGTATTTATACTGAAATACAGCTGCCTTTACACAGAAAGATGGATGTATTTACACTTTAGATGAGTTGTATTTTCACTGATGCTTAGCTCTATTTGAACTGATGATCAGTTGTATTTTCACTGATGATCAGCTGTATTTACTCTGAAAGATCAGCTGTATTTATGCTGAAAAACAGCTGCATTTACACTGATCATCCATATTTAAACTGATAAACGGCTATATTTACACTGATGATCTGCTGTATTTACAAGGAAGATCAGTTGTTTTTACACTGAAGATCACCCAGATTTACACTGATGATCAGCTGTATTTACACTGAAGATCACCCAGATTTACACTGATGATCAGCTGTATTTACACTGAAGATCACCCAGATTTACACTGATGATCAGCTATATTTACACTGAAGATCACCCAGATATACACTGATGATCAGCTGTATTTACACTGAAGATCAACCAGATTTACACTGATGATCAGCTATATTTACACTGAAGATCACCCAGATTTACACTGATGATCAACTATATTTACACTGAAGATCAGTTGTTTTTACACCGTAGATCAGCCGTATTCACATTTAAGATCAGTTCTATTCACACTGAAAAACACCTGCATTTACACTGAAGATCAGCTGTATTTACACTGAACAGCAGCTGTATTGATGCTGATGATCAGCTGTATTCACTTTGACAAACTGCTCTATTTACACTAAAAACTCTTGCATTAACCCTGATGATCAGCTACATTTACAATGAAAAACAGATGCATTTACACTGAAGATCAGATGTAGTTGCACTGAAAACAGCTGTATTTATACTGATGATCAGCTGACAAGTTGTATTTACTCTGATGATGATCTGTATTTACACAGATGTTTATCTATATTTACACTGATGATCAACTGTATTTAGACTGATGATCAACTGTATTCACACTGATGATCAACTGTATTTACACTGATGATCAGCTGTAGTTACACTGATGATCAGCTGTATTTACACTGATGATCAGCTGTATTTACACTGCTCATAAGCTGTATTTACAGTGATCATCAGCTGTATTTAAACTGAAGATCAGTTGTATTTACACTGAAGATCAGCAGATTTACACTGAAACACAACTGTATTTACACTGATAATAAGATCTATTTACACTGATGATCAACTATATTAACACTGAAGATCAGCTTTATTTATGCTGATGATCAGCTGTACTTACACTGAAAAACAGTTGCATTTACATTGAAGATCAGCTGTCTTTACACTGAAGATCAGCTGTTTTTCCAGATGATCAGAGATATTTACCCTGATGATATGTGGCAATTACCATGATGATCAGCTGTATTTACACAGATGATCAGCTGTATTTACACTGAAAAACAACTCTATTGATACTGAATATCAGCTGTATTTCCACTGATAAACAGCTGTATTTATACTGAAGTTCAGCTGTGTTTACACAGAAAAACAGCAGCATATGCAATGATGATCACTTGTGTTTGCAATGAAAAGCAGCTGTATTCACACTGATGATCAACTGTATTTACAAGCATCATCAGCTCTATTTACACTGATCCTAAGCTGTACTTACAGTGATCATCAGCTGTATTTAAACTGAAGATCAGCTGTATTTGCACTGAAGATCAGCAGATTTACACTGAAAAACAGCTGTATTTACACTGATAATAAGCTGTGTTTATGCTGATGATCAACTTTTTCACACTGAAGATAAGCTGTATTTACACTGATGATCAACTGTACTTACACTGAAAAACAGCTGCAGTTAAGCTGATGATAAGCTGTGTTTACACTGAAAAACAAATCTATTGACACCGAATATTAGCTGTATTTCCACTGAGAAACAGATGTATTTACACTGAAGATCAGCTGAGTTTACACTGAAATACAGCAGCATATGCAATGATGATCCCCTGTATTTACAATGAAAAACAGCTGTATTTAAGCTGATGATCAGCTGTATTTACGTTGATGATCAGCTGTATTCACACTGATGATCAGTTGTACTTACACTGATGATCAGCTATATTTACACTCAAAACCAGCTCTATTTACACTGCTCAAAAGCTGTATTTACGTGATCATCAGCTGTATTTAAACTGAAAATCAGCTGTATTTACACTGAAGATCAGCAGATTTACACTGAAACACAGCTGTATTTACATTGATAATGAGCTCTGTTTACGCTGATGATCAATTTTATTAACACTGAAGATCAGCTTTTTTTACACTGATGATCAGCTTCACTTACACTGAAAAACAACTCTATTGACACCGAATATCAGCTCTATTTCCACTAATAAACAGCTGTATTTATACAGATGATCAGCTGTGTTTACACTGAAATACAGCAGCATATGCAATGATGATCACCTGTGTTTACAATAAACAACTTGTACATTCATGCTGATGATCAGCTGTATTTACGCTGATGATCAGGTGTATTTACACTGATGATCAGCTGTATTTACACTGTTGATCAGCTGTATTTACACTCATGATCAGCTCTATTTACACTTATCATAAGCTGTATTTACAGTGATCATCAGCTGTATTTAAACTGAAGATC